>NC_068974.1:26961374-27266910 GCF_016808095.1 Vigna angularis | reverse complement strand
GCATATTCCTCATTTTGGCCTTCAATCGTTCAATCGAAGACTGAACGATCTCGCTTGCTTGACCATCCGATCTTATAGCCTAAACTAGCTTGATTTTAAATGTCTAACCTCGTAAATCCGTTAGCCTGATTGACTACACTTTTTCTGAACGTTCAAATTTGAATCGCTCATTTTCTTTTGTGCAGATGATAGGACCTTGAATACAAACCACTTGGCCAACTTTGAGCAACCGGGTGGTCAGGAAACGTTTTTCAATTCCTAACTTACCTTCAACTAGTTGGCAGGGAATGTTCTTCAACTCATGTTGAGCCCTCCACGGGTGGTCAGGGAACGTTTCTCAACTCCTGACTTACCTTCAACCAACCGACAGGAAGTGTTTTTCAACTCTTGTCGAGTCCTCCACGGGTGGTCAGAGAACGTTTTTCAACTCATGACTTACCTTCAACCAGCTGACAAATAATGTTTTTAAACTTCAGTTGAGTCCTCCACGGGTAGTCAGGGAACATTTTTGAACTCCTGACTTACCTTTAACCAACCCACAAGGAATGTTTCTCAACTCCTGGTGAGCCCCTCACGAGTGGTCAGGGAACATTTTTCAACTCATAACTTACCTTCAACTAGCCGTAGAGAATGTTTTTCAACTCATGTCAAACCCTCTACGAGCGGTCAAAGAACGTTTTTCAAACTCATGACTTACCTTCAACCAACCTGTAGGGAACATTTTTTAACTTCGACCTTACTTACAACGAGTAGTCAATAAAACTCAAGATATTGGTCAATGTACAACAACACACAAAGATATGTGACAACGACAAAATTTTGCAAAATATTTTAAAAATAAAATAAAAATTTAAAAGATTAAAAAAATCACATATTGACACGTGATATGCTATTAATGTCATTAGTAATTTTTTTTAAACATAATTGAAACATTTTTCCAAATATTAGGACATAATTATTATTATTTTTTAAATGGTAATCAACTTGAAACTTTTCCATGAAAATGGACACCAAACGAGTAATTAAACTTATGTATTATACCTACTCCAAAAAAGTTATCTTAAAAAGAGTAGTTAAGATATTTAAAGATCTTTTAGTAGTTACCCTTCATCCCTAATGACAATATTAATGTCATTACTCATAAAATTTAGAAGTCTTAAGATCGTAATTATATCTAATAATAGAGATAATGGAATTTGTGTTTCATAAAGAATTGATTCTTATATAATTTTTTTCTTCTAAGTATTTGTCCATGAGTTTTCACCTTGAGTCTTTGATACATTTGTCTGAGATGAAATGTTTATATTTTCATTAGGCTTAAATGCTTACTTCGTCCCCATGTTAAGAGGTGAATTTTTGTTTAGTATCCAGTTTTAAAAATGAAGACATTTGGTCCTTATGTTATGAAAAATGTATGAATAAGGTCATGTCCGTTAAGTTGACAGCAACGACGTTAAGTCCATGCTGATGTGGGCGTACTTTTTCTCTTTTTTCCTTTGCTATCCAGCTTTTTCTCTCTCTTGTTAAGCTTTTTCTCTTTCCTGTCACGCGCCTTCACTTCCACACTTGCTCTTTGCTCCTCTCTCATCCTTTCAACTTCAATCACTCCGCTCTCATTCTTTCCAATTTTATCTAATTTTTAGATTGTGGTTTTCAGTCATTTGTTGCTCTCAAGATCCAGAAAAGTGCCGTCGAGTTTGTTCAGGCTGCCCTTCATGAGATTGATATTCTTTCATCCATTGCTGAATATGCAGAATATGGTGTTGTGCTGCTTGAGCTTATAACAGGCAGAAAACTAGTGGACATGTCTCAACCTCAAGGAGAGGAGAATCTTGTAACGTGGGCTCGACCACTGTTGAGATATAGGGAAGGTTTAGAAAAGGTGGTGGATCCATTTTTGGCTGGAAAGTATGACTTCAATGAGATGGCAAAGATGGCGGCTATTACTTCCTTGTGCGTCCACCCGGAGGTCACTCAAAGGCCTTTTATGGGTGAAGTTGTGCGGGCTCTTAAGTTGATCTACAACGACACCAATGAGAGTGAGAAGGAGTCTTTGTGCCATGAATTGGATTTTGAAGGTGACCTTGTGTTTTCTGATAGCAGTTGGTTGGATGGTGAAGGGGTAACCCTGAGATTAACTTATGGACCTGAATCTTCCCTCATCACTTAAGTTTTCATGATAGTTATCAATGGTTAATAGATTAAGGTTTGACAATTATTGCGTTTGAGAAATTTACAGTTTCAAACAAGCGCCCAAAGGGGCTGATTTACATACAATTACTGATGTGGGAGTGATGCAGCCGATGATTATAAACCAGAATTATTTGGGACTAGTTGACGGGATAAGTGCAATGAAAATAAGTGACGTGAGTTTCCAGAACGTGAAGGGAACAACCTGTGGTGACAGTCCAGTGGAACTGAGTTGTGATCCGTATGTAGGCTGCAATGACATCGTTTTGGATCATATTTCCATAGTAAAAGAAGACAGAGGTGAAGCAAAGGCATCATGCACAGGTGCACAAGGACCTTCTTTTGCTGCAATCCAATTGTCCCTTGTCTTTCCGATTCCCATCTTACCTAGTTTTGGATCAATCAATCACTTTTTTTTTTCTTTCAGATTTTTCAGTTTAACACCCAATTCAAACTAAACTGAGATCTTTCACATCTCAGTATCACGAACCAAATCAAAAACATGTATTCTTTGACTTAGGCGAATTTTCATTAGAGTTTTGAGTAACCTGACAAATTGGAAAGAATGAGAGCGGAGTGATTGAAGTTGAAAGGATGAGAGAGGAGTAAAGAGCGAGTGTGGAAGTGAAGGCACATGGCAAGAGAGAGAAAAAGTTGAACAAGAGAGAGAAAAAGCTGGATAGCAGAGGAGAGAAGAGAAAAAGTAAGGCTACATCAGTATGGACTTAACGTCGTTGCTATCAACTTAACGAACAAAACCTTATTCATACACTTTTCATAACATAGGGATCCAATGTCTTCATTTCTAAAACTAGGTACTAAACAGAAATTCACCTGTTAACATGAGGATGAAGTAAGCATTCAACCCTTTTCATTAAGGACTCAACTTAACCCGGATAAAAATTACTTCAGTCAACAAAGTTTATTTGATATATCTTTTTGTTATTGGCAAGTTCTAAATTACAATTTCAACTTAATTTTATTAGAATTTTTTTTATCGAGCTTTAGATCAACTTGATTTCTTAAAAAAAAAAATTAAGGTTGGGAGACATGGTTTGGGATCACATTACATGCATTTCTCCAACATTTAAGTTATTTACTACTAAAGACAGGTCTGGGTTTTTAGCCGTGAGAAGGTTGTTTTTAATCACCTCAAAATTACATTTTTTTTTTCAAACCTACATGTTGTTTATTACTTATATCAATTACAATTGTTTTTCCAATTTTTGTGGACTCCTATTGCAAAAATGCCATGATATGTTTGGTAAACATTGATGTTTCTCTTGTAAGTAGGAGAATTGTTTCTTTCACATGTTTAGCATAATAGAGTTTCATCAACCTTATTGATTTATGCAAACAATTTAGCTTTCTGCAATCCATTCTTATTAGCACCACAAAATATTATAAAAAATGGATAATAATGTGACATGATTGACATAATTATTTAATTCAAGAAAATGAATTTAATGAAAATGGTTATTTTCATGACATCACATCTCACATATAACATCAACCATTATTTGGTTCCAAGGTTAGTTCATTTACAAATACATTTAATCATTTGTTTATTCACACTCAATTAACACTTATTTTTTCAGCATCATGACACGTTATATGAGACACAACAATCTCAATCACAACATTTTTATAAACATGTTGGATTTTCTTCCAACTTCCATCAAACTCCACAATAATATGTAGGTTAATATAATTTTCAACCATATCTAATGTTTGGATATATGTGATCAACACAAGCTTCATACCAAGCAGTTCTTTTTTACACCATAGTTTTTCATCCCAAACAATTTTTTTTTTCAACCACATCAAATATGATTGTAACTTCTACAATAACATCACCTTCAACATACAATCAAATATCATCTATGGATTGTTGTGGGCGACAATACCTTCCCATAAGTCTAATTATGAGATAAAGATAAAAATAAAAACAAAAACAATAATGATAATAATATCTCATCACAAATTGAGAAAAAAAAAATTAGAAACTAACTTATGACATTAACTCTCCCAAATAAATATTCATTTAGCTGTCCTTAAACTTCAAAATTAATTATTACTTTATTAAATTTCTATTTTCTCGAGTTTTCAACATTTTCATTTATTTTATACTAAAATCTTGTTATTAGTTGTTTCTAAATTACATTAAATACAAATACTAATTCAAAAGTAAAATCCTTATTTTAATTTTATTTTTTTTAAAATAGTAAATAATTTTTAAATAAATATAAAACAAAAAATATATTAAAAAACAAATAAATGTGATTTGAAAAAAAAAAGTGAAAAAGGGTAGAACAGTGTAGTATGCATCATAGTTGAAGAAACAAACTTTGATTTTCATAAGAATATGAGAAACCCACCACTTTCCACGAAAATACAAAGAATTTAAATGTCGGAGCCTAATTTTTTCTTTTAGAAAAAGCAATGTTTGAGAATACATTATCACAACACAACCTCCTAGTAAACATACTAAAGTTTTTATTTTGCAAAAAAATAATTTTGGTTTCTGAAGAATAAGTAAATTTAGCCTCTTTTTTATTTTTATCAACTTTGTTGATTGTCAAACACTATCATTGCACATTTCATTTGAATATAAAAAAAACATTTAAATTACATATTTTCAAAGATTAAATGACTGAATTTATCAATGTAAAAATATAAGGTCAAAGACCACATAAAAAAAATTTAGAAACAAAAACTTATTTCTTACCATTTGTTCTCATTTTTTATTATCATAAATGATCCTAGTAGAATATGTAGAACTCTTAAAAAGTCACACATGTTCTACATAAATTCCTCTCTCATTTGCCTTTTGTCGAAATGAAAAGAATTTACCCGATGCTATACTGCTAAATAATAATAATAATAATTAAATATATTTTTAATTTTTAAATTTGAATATAAAATTGAAATTTATTTATATATCAAATTTTAAAATATTTTGATCATAAACTTAAAAAATAATTAAATATAATTATTTTAATCTAATAATTTTAAACTAATATGTGAACTATTCATGTCATTTAACATATTCTAACTTAAATATTCTAACTTAAATATTAATTTAAAATATAATTTAATAAGTAAAAAAAAGTCAATATGATTAAATTAAAATGATTATATTAATTGATTACAAAGCTTAAGACTAAAATATATTAAAAAAACAAAACGGATTTCAATTTTACATTTAAAAACATATTTAACTCTAATAATAATATTGATAATAAGCAACTAATAATATTAATATTAAAAAAAATTTAAATATGCTTTTAATTTATATAAAATTAACAAATTTTAATTTTCGTTTTGTATTTTTATTGTTTTCCACTTAAATGGACTATATAACTTTTTTACTTCTATTACTATTATTATTATTATTATTATTTTATACACTTTTTCAATTATTTGCAAAAGATCAATTGCTTAAGCTAGTGCATTTTTTAATATTTATTTAACAGCTCAATTTCTTAAAAAATTCTCAAAATAAATATTATTTATCTATCTTAAAATGTATTTAAAATAATTTTGATTTATTGAGAAACAAAGTTAAACTAATACGTTTTAAAGAGACGAAATTTAAAATTCAATTATTTTACAATTTCAACAAGAATTGTTTATAAGAATTAAAATCAAAATTAATTAATTTATAAATGGTAGATAATAATTAAATAAGAAAACAAATATATCATTAAATTTAATTAAATAGAGGTTTAATAGGTTCGGAGGTCCCTATATTTGTGGGTTCGTTTCAATTGGGTCCTCCAATTTTGAAAGTGATCAATTAGGTCCCTAATTTGGTAAATGTGATTCAATAATAGGATTTCTGTTAAATGCAGTTAACTCCGTTATGAAGTGGCAAGCTGAGGCATCCAGGTGGCTGGCGTCTAAAGGCGGAGCAGTTCCTCGTCACCAACCTTTCTCTGAATGCGGAGGCCAACCTGACCTCCTTCGTCGTCTCCGCCGCCCCCTGCGGCCACTGCCGCCAATTCCTCCAGGAACTCCGTCGCCCCCTCATTGCTCCAGTTCCAACCATAATATTTAAACCACGACCTCCGAACCTATTAAACCTTAAATATGCAAGTGCAACCTTGGAAGCCAACTCCAGAAAACTAAAACACAATCCAAACAAAAAAAAGCAAAAAAAAAAAAGAGGGAAGAAGAATGGGATGAAGCTGGAAATCGAAATCTTGTAGGGCAAAGAGAAGGCATTGACATTTGAAAGATGGAGCAATGAAACCCTTCCCCGTCGCCGTCACCCGTTCGAGTCCTCATTCGCCCTCCGTCTTCTCCCTCGCTGTCGGTCACCGATCATCCTTCGCCGTCGCCGTCTCCGTCTCAGGCGCCGCTCCCACGCGCCTTCGATGGCGTGGTGGTTGTCGGCTTCATCGCGCGACGGCATGACGATTCCGCGCAGCTCCTCGACCGTGTCATCGACTCCAACGTCTTTGCCTTCGGAAATCTCGATGCCTCGCTCCTCGTCGACGATGAGGAGGCGAGGGAGTGGTTCGAGCGGAGGAGAATCAACTACTTTCACGACCATGAGAGAGGGATTTTGTTCCTTCAGTTCTCTTCCACTCGCTGTCCCGCAATTTACACGGCTGCGGACGTTGCGACTCCGGGATTTGATTCTTCCGTCACGGGAAGAGTTAAGGCGTTGTGGTGGGTTTCCAAGAGAAGGGAAGTGCCACAGGAGAGGAGGTTGTGGGGGCCAAATTGGTGAGGGAGGAAGTGAGAGAGAGGGGTGAATTGCGGCGTGTGGCCGCAGGGGCGGTGGAGACGGAGAAGGAGGTCAGGTTGGCCTCCGCATTCAGAGAGAGGTTGTTGATGAGGAACTGCTCCGCCTATAGACGCCAGCCAACTAGATGCCTCAGTTTGCCACTTCATAACATAATTAACGGAGTTAACTGCATATAACAGAGATCCTATTATTGAATCACATTTACCAAATTAGGGACTTAATTGATCACTTTTAAAATTGGAGGACCCAATTGAAACGAACCCGCAAATATAGGACCTTCGAACCTATTAAACCTTAAATAGAATAATACTTCTTGCTCTCTTATTTTCATAAAAATAGTTTCAAAAATTAATATTTTATTTATTTTCCACCAAACAAAGAATGTCTTTGTCGTATTTTTCATTTCTTTCACCTATCTACTTCGTTTCTATCATCCTAAAGAAAATTTCAAGGAAAAAAAAGTGTGCCTGGCACGTGCGAACACCTCCCTCAGGGCGCGTGTAGATTTTCCTTTGTAGCAAACCGCAGCCTACTCCATGGACCATGGTACATTACACCCAACCTCGTCAACCACGGCTTCTAGTCCAACTCACTTCTTCTCCATCAAATCCAAAACCATATTATATTCTCTTAATCTATAATTTTCCATTTTTAATTAGAGCAAAGTTGGATTCATTTGGTGGCAGACCTTGCTGGTGAAGCCAAATTGTGTTTCCAAGTCGTTGGCCTTTCACTGTCTCCACTCTCTTATCTGAATCAACCTCTCACTGGTGGGACTCGTTGTTGTGACCCGGCGAGCGATTCGTTCCTTTGACTCCTTTTGAAGCAACCCTTTGGCTTTCATAAGCGATTTCCTGTGATGGGTTTTGGATTTTTCTTTTTGATTCCCTGTGATCAGTTGCCACAACTGGGAACTGGGCTGTTCAAATTGTAGTTTCTGTGTGGTATGGTGTGTTTGGGGTTTGACATGGTTGAGGTTGACTTTCAAAGGTTGGAACTTGAGAGGAGGGAAGTGAGGATTTTGTTGAGAATTTCATGTGGGTGGTTGGTTTTTTTGTTGTTTCTGAGTCCTGTGGCGGGTTTGAGACCCTTAAGGGATAAAACCAATTCCTGGGGTGATGAGGTATGTTTGTTGTTTTGTATTGTTTTTTGGTTTCTTTGTTGCAATTGGGTTTAGAATTAGCTCCTTTATTGTGTTTTGGGGTGGGAATTGTTGAGGTTGACTGTCAAATTGAACCTAAATTTTGTATGCTTTGTTTTGGCCTTATAACTGATCATTTCTTGCTTCAAGTTTAGTTTCGAATTAATGAGCTTAGAGGGGTTGCTTAGGTTAGGTGCTACTTTTATTTGTCTTTTTATTTTTGCCTGTTGTGAAAGTGGAAACATAAATTTTGATGTTTAATGTCAGGCTTGAGTGAGATAAAAAACGTGGTTTTTATAAAGGGCCGAAGGCATTTGCACGAGTTGAGTTGAGTTTGAAGTTAATATGTTTAGAATGCCTTGATGCGGTATCAATTCTTTGTATACATTTGCTGAACTTGTATTTAGAAATAAATGAAACATATTGATTCATCAAATGAGAAACAAATTGGATATTTTACAATAGTTTATTGTAATGAGTCATTTATTATAGTTGTGGCGTGTTGTTGTAAGCCCCTTAACATTTCTCCTAGAACTATCATTTTACCACAGGCCCACAAACCAACAAGGTTTCACATTAAAAACTAAACATTCCTTTCAGTGATAAATTAATATTTTAATGCTTGTGTTAAATACATTCGTTTACTTGTATTGACATTGCTTCTTTCAGTGGGTTTTTACGAGAAAAGACGAAAGTGACTTAGGTCCATTTTCACAATGGAACATAACTGGAACTTACAGAGGTTGGTATTCTTTACTTACATAAATGTATGTTTAGATTGACCACAGTGGGGTATGGTTTTGGTTTGTTATACAAATGTTTGATGTAATTAGTTGCATAATTGCATGTGTTTGACTGTTGAGTTTCTACTGTTTGAGATCCCACATTGACTTTATTAGATATGACCAGAGTAGACTTAATAAATGCTTGGACTAGACTTGCCTCACAAGCTAGCTCTGGGGTTGAGTTATGTTAGTTCAAATTCAAGACGGTATCAAAACCTATCGAAGATATGATATTGAGATACCTTTAACTATCCTGAAATCTATTAGCCCCCATGGTTTTCGCATGCAATATATATAAAAAATACTTCAATATGTTTCTAGTCCCTATAATATATCTGTTTTGTCATTTTAGTTATAATTCTTTTCCCATGGTTTTGGTCCATACAAAATTTTGTTTAGTATTTCTAAAATTATAAACTTCTGATATCAGTTCCTCTTATATTAGAATATGTTCATTATAATCGTTATTATTTAAGAAACATCCTCCTTGTTCTCCAATCGACATGTCATTGTTCAACAGTTAGAGGAATAAAACCATATAATAAAATTATAAACGGACTAAAACAACAAGAAATAAATTATAGGGGTGAAAAGCATAAAATGTATATGGACTATAATCATATTTAAGCATAAGAAAGGCTAGTTCTATATCCTCCCTTCCATGCTCTAGGTGTCCAATCCTATGTGTGTTGAGATCTCATATCAACTGTACATATGGTCAAAGTTGAGCTTATAAAGGTTTAGAGAATCCTCATCTCATGAGCTAGCTTTTGCAGGTGAGTGTCTATTGGGAGGATACATGATTGGAAAATAATTTTTTCTATCCCTACTTGAATTTTTTAATCACTTCAAGTTTTATGATTTTTGTGGATCAATTTGTCTTTATTGAGGACTGTGATAGCAATCTTTGGAGAACCACACCACAAAAGACTAGCCATTTTAGTTGGAGAACCCAAGGCTTAAAAGCCCCACACTAGAATCTCATACTTTCAAAATGGGACTGAAGTCTCATATCTTGCTATTGGATCCTATGACTATGCTTCTTAACTTCTTGGTTAAGTACATAAACATTCTTAGTTTACTACCACTGGACGGAATATAATGTCAAAGATCATCTGTTTATAAAATTGGAAACTTTGCTCCCATGGACCAACTAAACCTATGACATTTGGCCTAATAATGTTTTAAAAGGACTTTTATTCAATTTATTAAAATATGAATGAGCGCATATTTATAATAAACATTGTTCACTAATTTGTTTTGAAATGAGTTTACAAGCTGGTATTGTTACGGTGTGATGATATGTCTATGTTGTCATCTTTGAATGCAGGGACTTGGAAGTTTTTAGATACAACAAATGGTTCTACAAGATTTCCAGACATCAGAAAAATAAATGGAAATTCTGTAATTGAATTAGTTAGTGTGCCAACAAAGATAACTGGTGTACATTATGTGCAGGTGAGTTGTTGAATTATATGGATAGACTTGAATAATGAGAGGGAATAAAGAAATATATTATTAATATTAATAACAATCATTCTAATTACATTGTCAACTCCTCTATTTGTAGCAATCACACTCTCTTAAGAAGGGGAATAAAATCTGATAGAATGAATATAAAGATTCTAAGGATATTTTTTCCTAATTACTATAGAGATACTAGGATATTTATATCCTAATAATCCCCTATTTACAATAAATAGATTCAGAAGGAAGTCAGCTTCAGTTGTGATACGGTTTTGCATTTGTTCTCGTATATTTAAAATAACATCAACTTCTAATGAAGAAGCTTTTAGGTTCTTTACCTAAGTGTTTAAATTGTATTCACTTAGGTTAATACTGTGAATAATTATCTAAAATATCAAGGGGATCAAAGGTTCCTTTCAGTTCTGTCCTCTTGATATGCTAAAGAATTAATCAAAATCTCTCTTTTCATTATGTTTTTCCTTGATGGTTACATTACTCCATCCCAATTTAGCTCAAGATAATTTGCAATTTAGTGTTACGCATTGTACTAATACCAATAGAGCCTACTAAAACTTCAAACATAATAAGATTCCTAGCAGGTAAATAACCCTACTAATCGAACCCTAAGTATGCAATGAATAGTAGGGATTTTTTGTAAATGAATAAATATTTCAAACTCATCTGACGGGGCCTTGTTCAGTGTAATAAATGCTTTTGTATGATGGCATGAAATCACGTCTCTAAAGACCTCAAGAGTCTGTTAGAATCAGCTACAAGTTCTAGATATGTTGAGGGGTCTGTTAGAGATCATATATCGACTAGAGATATTATCAAATTATAATATATATATATGTGGGTGCAAACTTGACTTAAAAAGATAGTTTTATAATATTGAGTTAGACTTAAAGTTCAGTTTTTAAGACAATTATATTTTGTATACTGGCAGTCACTGTCATTACATCATGTGTATTTTGGTTGTAGAGGATTTTTGGTAGTCAAGTATTACCTTTTGGGTTTCATTTCTGACAGGGTTGGTTGCTCAGTTTTTTTGTGAGGTTATCTGAAAGGTCTTTAAGGGGGATGTCTTTGGCAATATTTAGAGAGTTTTATCTGCTGCATGTTTCATGCTTAGTCTCTTTTCTATTTTGTTTCTTTCTCGGTGCAGTTTTCTGTTATTACTGAAAATTTGTATCCTCTTGAGGTTGTCTTTCTCTTTTCTTTCTTAATAAATTATTTGTTCATCCATAAAAGTGAATATTCTGAATATCAATTTTTCAATACACTAGAGCACGAGCACTCATTTATCATAATTTAATCTAAGGTTGAACACCATATTTTTGAGATTATGAAACCAAATACATTACCCTTTTGTTGCACTAAACAGTAATATATTTTTGTATTGATGATGTTTAGATGTCATGTGAAATTCTCGCTGATCATTTCTACTTTTTATGCTATTTATCAGGGGGTAGTCATATTCCATGATGTATTTGACAATGAATACAATGTTGGTGGTGCTCAAATCAGAGTAGAAGGTGTATATATATGGCCTTATAGGCAGCTTCGAATGGTAGCCAACAGGTGAATGTCAATATGTTGTGGAGCTCAATCTATAATGCTACCTTATTGGATTTAGATATCTACGGCATTGTGTCTATGATCTATTTTTTTTCCTGGGCTAAATGTTTTTATTCATAATATTTTGCAAGTTGCTATCTGATAAATTATACCTTCCTTTTCTAGCTAAATCAGTATTGTTTATTTGCTACAGGGAATTGGTATTTAATAATGAAAAAATGGGTAATTAAGTAAAAAGTTCCTAATTCTGCATCAAAAACACAGTAAAGACTTCAGAACATCAGTTTAGCCTAAAACTGATTGTGATAAACTGGTAGTGAAACAATAGATTAATCAAGAAAAACTCATCTTTTGTTTAGTGCTTTAGTACTTCATTAGTATTACTTGGGACACATGCCTCATATTTCAAAGCTATCTATAGGCAGTTTTGAATTCAATTCCATGCAATCTGCGAAATCCATTTTGACTTGTAGAAGCTATCAGCACCCTGAACATAAAATCTAACACATTTTGTTTTCTAATGGTGGAGATTATGGAATAGTTTTGATTTAACCTTATTTTTTGACCTTGCATTACTTTTGTCTGTATAACCATTTAATTTGAAGAGAAGTTGGCTCAGCTATCATGATTTTTAAAATTTATTTTCTTCCTAGTTTAGCCTTTAATCATGAATAAGTTTTTTATAGGTGTGTTATTTGTTGAGTTGTATTTTATTTGTTAATCAAAATTAATTTACAATTCAAATAGTGGTGCTAAGCCTACAATATTTAAATGTGCTGAATAGTTTCTTTATTATTTTCTTATTGTAGTGGTAAAGATGGGGGACTAAATCCGGAGGGAGACTATATTTTATCAAATCCATATCATCTGGTACTGGGTCTTTTTTTCACTAGAAAATGTTTATTATTCTGTATAATTGACATTTGATAGACTCCTGAAATTTAAGGATGGTATGATCCAAATCTGTCTTGGCCTTTTCATGGGTTTCATTTTATTTGACATCACAAGTTCATCTATTATAAGGAAAGGAATTTTTTATGTGCATTAGAATTATAATCCTAAGTCATGTCTATACGCTGGGGTGGACAAAAACTACGGAAGGAATAAACAATAAGTGCATTCTTGTAGCTTTAAATGTTAAAACTGTGTATGTAAAAATTTCTCAATGTTATAATCCCTTTATATATCTCAAAATCATGTTGAGTAAGACTGGGATGTCAGCATAAGTTACATAACCGAAAAGAGGATGAGGGTCAGCCATGACCTGACCCAAAAGCTCTGGTAGTATATAAAAGGAGAAAGAAAGTCCAGTAATATATGATAGGGGTTCCGAACGGATATTATTGTGTCTGTTATTTCTGTTAAGACAGTTAAGGAGAGAAGGTATAAATAGACCCTTTCTAGGGTAGTTAGATTCAGTGAATAGTTTACTTTGTTGTAACAGGGTTTGTTCCTTGTGAGAAAAGAGAGGACTCATTTGTATACCATACTTCAGTAATAAAGAGGATAATATTTCTGTACTACATCTCTTTGTTTCTCTCTAAGATAAGATCATAAGGATTCCTAACACCATTTGAGGAGTATAAGTGCTGGCATCTATGATTGTCATGTAAACATGATCATATTTGTTACTTTTGGGAGTATAATGAGCATTATGAGTACTTAATTGTTATACATGGCTTTCTGAATACAGCTTGGAGTTTTCTCATCTCAAGTATTCCAAGAATCTTCACGACAAAAGATGTGGAGAAGAAAACATTGTAATTTGTCTATTTCACCAGTATATTTTAAAGAGATCCCCTCTCCCAACAACCTTGATGGTTTTTCTCATATAACCTACTAAAACTTTCTATGCTTATGTTTTCCCTTATTGCAGCTCCATTGCACGGAATGGAGAAACATTGCAATGTAGAAATAGCTGCACAGGTTTCACGCCTGTCATTGTCAAAACATGGTACTTGAGTTCTCTCAGCGGATGAATATTCTTTGTTCCTTTTTGTTTATGCTGTTTTTATAGATACATTAAATGTTATATTTCATTTGCCTTTCCCTCCAAATTTCACTAATTGTTGTAAGATTAGATATTTGTTTCCTTATTCTGTTTTTGTACAGGTTTATTCAGAATTATTTTCTGTAATTATTGTTAAGATAGAAAATTATTAGCATATTTTTTGCAAACTAGTTTTGAATTGATTAGTTAGCCTATATATTTGGAACATTCCAATTTTCAGTGTTATTTTCCTGTGTAAGGTCTTAAAAAACAACCTGTTTTTTCTCTTTCCTTTTCTTGAACATTTTCACTCAACCACAGATTAAGGTTCATTATCAACGTTCTTAACTTTCTTAGACTTCTCATTTCCAGTGAGGTTAAGCACTAACTTGTCATTCCTAATTATCTCCCTCCCAAAATTACTTAAGAAGTCACAGGTTTATCACCTTGCCACCACATGATTCTTGTATTTGAAACTTATTGGGTTTTCTATTCATGGATTTTAAAACAAACATCAATGATCAAGACTCTGTTTTTTTGTAAGATTTTCCTAGGACCACCTTGCCATTCTTGCAAGCTCTATTATCTCCAAAGGTCCTTACCAAAAGGAAATCTTTTTGTAACCTTGATGTTCTTACCAAAATGTATCAAGCAGTCTTTGAGGAGGAATCGTCACTCTTGAGTGTCGGGCTGCTACTGGTGAGTAGTCCGAGCCAAGCTCCAAGTGTGATCAAAGAGGAGATCCACGTACAAAAAAATTTTCATTGCTTGTCACTAAGAGAGTGAAGATCTGTGTAATGATAACGAGTGGAGAGAATATGAAAGAAAGAGTGGATACTTCTTGAATACTTTGTGGTATATATAGAGCTATTGAGCCTAGAGATATTGGCTTTAACAAATAAAAGATATTAATAGATAAAAGATAATGATATATGTATATAATCTTGGGGAATCTGCTCATGTATGTCGGGATCTGTTTTTGGAGGAGTTGGGTACTTCATATAGGTTGGTTCTAGGCCCCAAGATTTGGGCTTGGGATGTACACTTGAGATTCCACACTTCTAAGTTAGTACAAGTTCCTCCTACTTTTGAAAACAAGTGTGCATAATCTTGAAATCGTATGACATTGCAACATCAAGAATAGACTAACCACTCTTCCTCATTTAGATCTTAAGAACCAAAATTACCATGATCTTCTATAAATCCCCTTACCTAACTACCAACATACTCATTTAGATCCCTGCCTACGATATTGTTTTTCTCTTGTTGAACGTCTTGAGCCAATCCTTCAAAATCATTCTAAAACTTCTTTTCTACTTTTGATGCATAAACACTAATGATATTGATATAGCAATTTAGGATAATCTAATTTTGATCTTAACTACCCAAATATTCTAGAATAAAGGAGAATGAAATCAGACCACATTTGAATAATTTGATTTTAACTACAGTAATCTTCTAGAATATTTATTTGAATTTCAAATTTAAAAGAAAAATGCAGATACAAAATCGGTTCAAGATCCTGATATACAGTGCTATATCACTTGAATTTTCCAGTTTTATTTTTTAATTTCAAATTTACTCTTTCTCTGTGTCATTGCTCTAGGGTTCTCTATTATTTAGCATATGCATACAGAATCTTTTTCTCCAGTTTTCACATTACGATTTGAACCTTCTGTGAGAAGCTTTATGGTTTTAATTTTTGTGGGGATTAATTTTGTAGGAATTAATGTAATTCAATGTCTTGGAAGGCTTGGGTAATAAGAATAAACGAAATCAAGAGACAAAAGGTCTTAAAAATATCAAATGAAGCATTATTATTTGCATTTCACGTATGTATCTAGTTGTCACAGATTGTGGTAACTTTCAGGATACATACATATCTTTAAACTGGCTGCATGACAAGGTTGATTTTAGCCTTTCTTTTGTTCTTCCCATTTTGTGAAGGATTCTTTTCAGTCAGATATGCATAAACGTTAAAGATTTCTTCTCACTGTGGGTTTCCTTTAGTTCTTTATTATCTTGTGCTGACAGATGAGCTATCCTCTTCTCATATTCTCTCCTGTTTCTAATAAAATGACATTGTTAGAATATTTACCCTATTTATCATGATTATATTGTGTCTTTGGTTACCCTATTTATCATGATTATATTGTGTCTAAGGTTATCCTATTTATCATGATTATATGTGTCTAGAGTTACCTTATTTATCATCATTATATTGTGTGTAATAAAGTTACCCTAATTATCATGTACTCTTGTATCAATTTATTTTTATAAATAGAAAATTATGAGAGGGATCAATTAAGCCCTCAAGAATTATTTCTTTTCAATCTCAAGTTGGTATCAAAGCAGGTTGTCTGAGTCTCTTCCTACTCTGTCTTTGTTGCCGCCGGTGGCCAGTGCCGCCATTGGCGGCCTTACAAATTTCATCTTTTCTTAAATACCTAAATGAGTATCTAGTCTCCAAACCCTAGTTGCTGTCCACACCTTTCTGACACTGTTTGCCGCTGTTTGGTGCTGTTTGTCGCTGTCTAACGCCGTTTGCCGTTGCCTGCGTCGTTTGCCGTTGTCCACTGTGAGGAGCTGTCTACATAAGTTTGTCACCATCAACCTCTATTTCCTGACGCTGTCCGCTAATGCCCGCCACCGGTCACTGCCACAGTTTAGTCCGGTGACCAATGGATCTGGATCGCCTCCTTGAGCGATGGTCAACCCTGCCTGTGTCGATGGCTAGTTCTCATCCAATCACCACCACGCACGCCACATCTGTTCTACCTCCGCCACCGCTGCCGTCTCGTTTTCTCTGGCGAAGTTAGGAGTTTTGTGAGCATTAAGGAGCGCGACCCATCCCTGTTGTCGCTACCTCATTCTCCTTCACACGCACCGTCACGGACGACTTCTCTTTGATCAGCTTCCGGTGCGATGTCAGAATCATATCGCGACACTACCGTTCGTCTCGCTGGACCAAAAGAAAAAAGAATTCTTTGTTTCAGCATTGTTCCTTAGCATCTTTCATAATGTGTGTTTAGCTTTACATATTGTAGCAGTTGTGATGTTTCTAATGGCTTGTGTCATTTATTTACAAGTCTCCAAGGAGAGTCAGTGCTATTAACTTGTTGACACAAGGAATTTCAAAACCAAAGTCATAGGTTGAAGGTTCCTCATGAGGGGAGTCTATTTCTAGCAAGATTCAGAATCTTAGTCAAACAATTTCACCAGTCCCTTGTGAGATCTATTTTTGGATGCTTTAATGAATAAAGGAGACCATAATGATCTTCTACCTTCACGATTTGTCTCGACGCGTCGTCATTTCCGTCGTTTGCCGTGAGGAGGAGTATGTTTCCATCCACTGCAATATGTTTCCAGCCACTGCATGCCCCATCAGTCAGTGATGGCAGTCCCTACATGCCCCATCAGTCAGTGATGACAGTCCCTGCAATTTTGTCGCTTTCAATCACTGCAGGCCCCATCAGTCAATGATGGCAATTTAATCCCTGTAGTTTGTCGCTTTTAGCCACTACATGCCCCATCCTTACTTGATGGCAGTTTAGTCCCTGCAGTTTGGTCGCTTTCAACCACTACAGGCCCCATCAGTCACTTATGGCAATTTAATCCTGTAGTTTGTCACTCTTAGCCACTACAGGCCCCATCCTTACTTGATGGCAGTTTAGTCCCTGTAGTTTGATCTCTTTTAGCCACTGCAAGTCCCATCCTTTCTCGATGGAATCCAGTCTCTGCAGTTTGTCGCTTTTAGTCATGCAGGCCCCATCCTTACTTGATGGCAATCCAGTTTTTGCAGTTTGTCGCTGTCTACCACTCGTCATTCACTTTTGATGGAAATCAACTTTGTCAAAGTCATCCTACTTGAAGGTTCATGGTGCTAGATGAAGTTTCGTGGTTGTCCAATAATATTCTCTATAAGCTTATTGGTTACGCTAGTTTGTGAGTCCAATTTGGTTTATACCCTCGATGGTCTGAAGCATATGTGCATCTTGTTCGGAGAACCATGTCTATTGTCTCGACATTTTAGACAAGTTGATTTTGTTGGATTGAGTTTGTGAAAATGGAATTCTATTGAATCACTTGGTTAATCCACCCTTCTCCTTAATCCTATATTTATAGGATTAAGTGAATAGAACACACCTCACACACACTCATATACAACATATACACACTCACAGCTCACATACACTTAAACACAACTTAAACACAATAACCAATAATTCTAACACTCCCCCTCAAGCTGGAGCATACAAATTGTATGAACTAAGCTTGGAATAGATAAACTCAGTGTTGAACTAGATGATTTGTCTTCAAGAGTGTGAGGTTCAAGAGTGTGAGGCAAACATAGATAGACTAACAGTAGCTTGTGAAACTTCAACTTCAAAAGTGAATGAAGGAGGGCAGTGGTGGACAATGACAAACTACAAGGACTGATTCCCAATCAATGATGGATGAGTGACGGGATCAACAGTAGTAGCTGAAAGCTAAGAGCTACAAAACTGCAGGGACTACACTAAATCCTCATCAATGATGGATGGGTGACGGAATCAACAATAGTAGCTGAAATCTACAAAACTGCAGGGACTACACCCATATTTATGTGACTTGTAATGTCTTGGAAACGTACTCCCCCTTAGTGTGAAGGGCGGAAATGTGAGATATCACAGTTGCTGCTGGACCACTAAAACAAAACAAAATATTAAGTTACAATGCTGAAACAAAGGCATCAAAGATCCAAAGACATGTTGGAGGTCCAAAATTCTTTGTTGGACAACTCCAAGTGGTGATACTTAGTAGTGTGTCACAAGTAGACAAACAGCGACAAACGGCGCCTGGACAGCGGGAAACGGTGCCTGGACAGCGGGAAACGGCGCCTAGACAGCGGAAAATGGTGGAGTTGAAGACAGACGAAGATGACAGCAATGGCTGCTCTGGAGGGTCTGAACAGAGAGAGGGAGGTCCGGCGAGACGACCGGCAGCGGCGCGGTTTGATGCCGACGCCGAGAAGGCGGCGCGTGATGAACACGCGTCCGAGATCTACCGGAGAGAGGAGGCGCGTGACGGTGCATGCGGACGAGACAGAGACGGCGACCACCAGGGTTAGGTCGCGTTTGAAGAGACGGTTCAGATCCACTGGACACCAGTCGGAACTGTGACGGTGGCCGACGAGCAGGCGGCGGGTGACAACACGCACTCGAGACTGGCTGAAGGAAGGCGGCGCGTGGAGGCGCATAGAGAGGAGTCCGGTCTTGACTCCGACGAGGTTGGCCGTCGCTCGAGGAGACGGTCCAGATATGCTGGTCACCGGTCGAAACCGTGACGGTGGACGGCGTAGATCGGAGAGATCTGATGCTCGTGGCGGCTCTTGAAACCGGCGTGGTTGGCCGTCGCTCGAAGAGACAGTCCAGATCCGCAGGTTACCGGCTAAAACTGCGGTTGTGGCCGGCGGTGGTCGGCGACAACGACGACAGTGGCGACAGTGGCCGGCCGCGGAAAGAGATTGACGGCGGACCATGGCTGGCAATGGTACAGATTGTGGCACATATTTAAGAAGAAGAGAAAGGGGTGCCCACTGGGGCTGCCGGCGGCCGGTAGACAGCAGAGGCCACAAGAAGAGATCAGAGAACCTGCTCTGATACCATGTGAAAATGGAATTCTATTGAATCACTTGGTTAATCCACCCTTCTCCTTAATCCTATATTTATAGGATTAAGTGAATGGAACACACCTCACACACACTCATATACAGCATATACACACTCACAACTCACATACACTTAAACACAACTTAAACACAATAACCAATAATTCTAACAGAGTTTATTTATTCCAAGCTTGTCACATACAATTTGTATGCTCCAGCTTGAGGGGGGAGTGTTAGAATATTTACCCTATTTATCATGATTATATTGTGTTTAGGATTACCCTATTTATCATGATTATATTGTGTCTAGGGTTACCCTATTTATCATGATTATATTGTGTCTAGGGTTACCTTATTTATCATGATTATATTGTGTCTAATAAAGTTATCCTAATTATCATGTACTTTTGTATCAATTTATTTTTATAAATAGAAGATTATGAGAATGATCAATTAAGTCCTCAAGAATTATTTCTTTTCAATCTTAAGTGACAAATTTAGATAAAAATTTGAAACTTCGGTTTTAAAAAGTATGCTATAGAGCAGCTACTGCGGTGTAGCTATGTGGAAGGGCCCTTGCCCTCTAAAGAGGCTGCTGTAGTGTAACAATTTTGTGTAGTGGTTGTAACAGACCATATAGCATGTTGTATAGCAGCTTTAGCAGGCACTGCAGTGATGCTATTTGTTGATTCCACAAAATACCTTAGAACAGAGACATTATGGCTTTTCTGGACAGCTATTTTTTGGGATTTTAATTTCTAAAATTGAAATCTGCAGATGTAACAACTGCGAAAATGATAAAAGACTTGAATTTAGAAGATGATGACTTATAATTCCAATCTAGGACACTGGTATTTGACTTTTGTTGGTTTTTGGTTGTATGTTTTGTTTTTGACACCTTTGACTTTTGGTAGTTATTTATTATAAATTTTGAGTAATTTCTATCATTTTTGAAATTTATATATATATATATATAATAAATGTGTAAACTATAGAAGAAATTCAAAATAACTGTTATCCTGCTATGTTTTATCTCGTTATAGCATTTTGGAGCAGTCTGCTATGCACTACTATCCGGGATTTAAAACATTGGCTTGAATAACCATGGTGTAATGTCAATGGGAAACTTCTGAGCACATTTAATATCACAATTGCTGATTATTAATGAATATTGATTGTTAATGCAGAAGAATTTAAAGATGAATTATGACTCACTTTTTTCAAAGTTCATTGAGTGCAATCTTACTGCGGTTCAAAATATTGTTTTTTATCATATGATTTACCAAGGCTTTTTATGCTTTATTATAGAAGGGGAGCGTGATTCTTTTCAGCTAGTAGGGTTAGTGGAGAGTCCGTCTGTGGACGATGATGGGGACTGCTTCTCGCCTTTACAGTTAAATGCAACTTCTATTAACATTGAAGTCTACTATAATAAAGCAGTGAACTATACCTTGATGGTTACTTTTGTATCCTTCAGTCGTCAACTTTCTTTCTACTTTACCACTTCGTTATTGTCTGTTATTGTATGTTTTCCTTTCTTTCATCTTTAAACTCTTTTATTGTGCATTGCTGTGTTATTTCCTTAATGTACTTGTACCAGATCTCATTTTTGCAAGTTCTTCTTTTAATTCGGCAAATGGAGCATAGCAACACCCAATCTGTAAGGAATTGCTTCAAAATTTTGTTTGAAATTTCGTGGTATAGATTTAGTGAAGAATCTACTGGACAGTGTTTCATTATAAATTACAATGAATATTATTCATGTATACCTTGTAGGGGGCTGCTAAGGTTTCAATATTAACGATTGGTCAGCAAGCTATAGTAGATGCTTATCTTTGCCTTATACATTTGACTGCCGGAATACTAGTTGGTAAGTTTTTCAAATAAGTGCCAAGGATTTTCATATAACCAATTTAGATTGTTGTACAAACAGCTCTCTATCTGTCATCTTAAAAATCTCTAGTATCGTTGTAGAGTTTTGAGGTACCAATTTTGGGGATTCATAAAATATCAAAGGATCGTTTTTAATTTGAAGAGCTCGTTAAATACTTTTCTCTATGCTTAATTTTGTTTTCTGCCTAGCTGGCTTTAGAGCTGCATTTTATGGGCAATGTGAATATGCATTGGTGTGAGTATCCCCCACCCACTACACAAACACTGGTGCACGTCCCACAAAAAATGTATATCAATCTTGGCAGTGAACCCAATGGTGATTGGATGCACAAAACCTGTATATGCTTTCATTACCTCCTTGTACCTTCAAACCGAATGGACTTGTAATCAAACCGTATTAGTTCAATTACAACATCTTATTCTCAGAGCACCTCATAATTATATGTAGAAGTTTTTAAATCTGTGCCATGGGAAGAGATCAACTATCATCTTTGGTTCATGGTAGTGCATGAAGATTACAGTTAGTTCGGAATACGTAGTAGCTTTGAAGGTTGCACGCTTGTTGTTACCAAAAGGGAAGATTTTAATAGTATTTGTATTCAATTTGATTGTACATTGCGATGATAGATGTGACTTGAGTGGATGATTATTTTCTTTATTTGAGCTTGTCTTATGAATAATTGTTGTTACTACCTACCTGCCATGCAGAATCCTTGTTTAATGCTTTTGCGACTGCTGCATTTTTCAAGTTTGTGGTGTTCTCAATATTTGAGATGAGATATCTCCTTGCCATCTGGAAAGCAAGTAGGCCTTTGAGCAACGGTGAAGGTTGGGAAGCAATGAGGCGTGAACTATCAGTTTTATACAGCCGATTCTGTAAGTACACATTTAATTAAAGTTTTTTTGGTTGTATGATCTTGTTATCTCATCACTATGATATGCCCCGGAGTCATTTTTTCAGTAGGATAAATAAATGCAAGTTATTCTGTTTTTGTCATCTATGTTTTTTGTACTTTATTGGTTATATTTTTATTTAGGTCCCCATGTCATGTATTCTTAGAATGTGCATATCCGAGTATGTTCTATTCCACTCTATTGTTCAAGCACGCAGAATAACTTCGTTTATATTTCCGGTTACTTCAACTGGTGCAAGGATTTCCTTGTTTGAAGAAGTGAGACTCAGATCTAATCTAGCCTAACTGTTTAACTTCTTTTGCAGATGGAATCCTACTGGGAGGCATACTGCTCATGTATGAATTCCACAATCATTTGAGACTTATTCTTCTTCTTGTATACTCCTTTTGGATACCTCAGATAATCACCAATGTTGTTCGTGACTCACGCAAGCCATTGCATCCTCATTATATATTAGGCATAACTATTACTCGGCTAGCAATCCCATTATATATTTTTGGTTGTCCTGACAACTTCTTGCGTATAGAACCAGATCAGAGCTGGTGTGTTTGTTTGGCTATATTTGTTGGACTTCAAGCTGCAATTCTCTTGCTTCAGCACTATTTTGGGTCTTTGTGGTTCATTCCTCGTCAGGTTGGACCCAACTGTCTTGATTCTTTTTATCCACTTTTACTCATTTGATTTCATCATCTAACTCTTTTTCTAGACTGAAGTTATTTTACTTATAATTGATGTGCCTTTGATTGTTTGAAGGATTTGCTAGATATCCTTCAAAAATGGGTGGCTCTATTATCTATTTTCGATAATTTTGTCCTATAATATTGGTTACCTTGTTTCATTTTCTTTGATCATGAGCATGGTATTGATAATAACACGTATCACAATGCAGCTGGATGTTTCCTTTTTACAATGCTTCTCTCACATCTAGCTTTATCTTTGTCATTTGCAGTTTCTACCTGAAAAATACTGCTATTATAGGAGGTTTACTCATGATACAAATCACTCCACAGACTGTGTTATATGCATGACAGCCATTGATCTTTCTCCACGATCAAATGATTGCATGGCATGTGAATGTGTTACCTTTATCTATTGAAATCAATCTTTACAATCAGAACATACCACAAGTCTAATGCACTAACTCTTCCACAGGTGACCCCTTGTGATCATTTCTTCCACTCTGGTTGTTTGCAAAGATGGATGGATATAAAGATGGAGTGCCCAACATGCCGACGCCCTCTTCCACCTGCCTGAAGAGGTTTCCATTGTTCATATCAATAGGATCAACTCACACTGCCCAACTACATAATTTTGGTAATATGCTTAGTGCTTTCATTTATTTTTGTCTGATAAAATTCTGATGCAAGAGAATTGTACATCTTAGCAATTCTGTTGTTTGATGTTTCCTCCTCATTCCATATGCTATGAATATGGCTCCTTACATAATTTTGAAATGAAATGAACATTACTATTTCTTTCCTTTTTAAAGCATGAAAATATATGTTTTTTTCTCTTTCTTTTGTTAAAATGAGTAATTTTGTTTTTAAACTAGCTATTACTTCTTAGTTTTCTACTCGTTGCCTTATCTATTTTAGTCCAATGGTAGTCACTAGCTTCATTTCATCTTAACTTTGAAGCTTGCATTTTACAGACTTTTCTCCTTTTTTTTCGCAGGTTGGGATAGAATCCTTATTGCGTACGTAAAATTTCTACTTCGGTACAAGACCGAAATGCACTTCTCACAATTGTATCATGCATCATTGATATAATTTTAGTTTTTTTTTTCTTTCAGTGTTTATGTATCAATAATGTTGTACATTAGAAATTCAATATGATGTTCTTTTGACTTCTATTCTGTGCTTTTGGTTCATCTCTTTATTCTCCGTTAGTGCCACAAGTTTGTTTTCTCACCCATGGTTGTGTATATTTATATAAAAACTATGATTTCTTTGTAAAAAGTACTATAAAAAATTTTAAGCCAAAGGTATTGATGTAGTAAAAAAGGGACAAAATGTAAAGATAATATGATAGCACGAAAATAGGTAAATTTTCAAAATCAAGATTTACTACTTTTAATCTCTAATCCTATGATTTTTTTTTTTGCTTTAAATCTTTGATCAGAATTTGATTAGTCTTAGTTTTTGAAATTTTAATGCAATATTTAAATAATATTTTTTTAATCGATTAATCGTGCTTTTTGATGGTTCAAAGCTACCAAAAGATATTTGACAAATGATTAAAAGGTTTTTTTTGGCAACCTTAAACTGATAGAACATGGTTGGCGAGAATGATTAAATGATATTAAACAATTTTGCCTTTGTTATTTCTTTGTTTCTGATTTGCCTCACTTGTAAATAAAAAGGACCTGTGTTTCCCCAAGTGTATGCAACTAAGCCAAAGTCACGAATAGAACTAAGGCTTTCATTATGGATGAACATGGTGTTAATAACAAGTATTTTCAAGTAGAAAATGATGTAATAAGTAGAATGACATTTTCATCTCTGCATAAATGAACTACCAAAATTTGGCTTATGATTCGAGTGATCGTGTGGATGAGTGATGACAAATTTATGAACACCGAAAAACGGTGTCACAAACTTATTTAACAATCGGCAAGTGTGACCGAATCGTATCAAGTAATAAAACTAGGTAAGACCAAGTATCGTTTTCTCAAAAGACTCACGGCCTAGTTAGTTATCTGATTTGTTGATTATTTAAGACTTGTGAACGACTGATTGTAGGTTTTTAATACAAAAGACAGTAATTAAACATGTATGCATGAATGTGATCAATGACAAAAAGAGTAAAACAAACACGTAATGAATTATATGGATGAGTATGTTGTTGGGGTTATCAATTTCATCTTATCCACTCTCATATACTTTAGGAATTCATCAATATTTTCATCAATTGCTAATGTCACTCTCTAAATCACCTTGCAAGAAGGCCTATCCTTAATTACGAGTTCATACAATTCCTAGCATTCCTAGTAATTAATTCTTAAGTGCAGAAACTTAAAGGCAACCAATATGCTATTGGGAGAAATTCCCCGGATCTAGATTTCCTCGTACGTTCCCATATCGACAAAATCAATAATCATGACAATGAATGAGTTAAACAAAGCAAGCATTAAGTACAGAGGAAAAACCCTAACTAATGATGAAAGAAAGCATAAGTCTTAAAGTAAGATGTTAAAGCAAAATCCATATATGAGAGTTTCACAAGACTACATTGATTCCTCAACAACAATACAAGGTTTAGTTCACCATATTCATGGTGAAACTAGATGAACAATAATGAAAGCATGAAAGATAAAATCCTAGAAAGGTGAAAAGGGAGCCTGAGCATCCAAGATCTTCCTTCAAAGGGGTGGAAAAGAGAGTGTTTGCTTCGTCCCAGCCAAAGATACAAACCCTAGGAACACCTAAAGCTTATATACTATTCGTAAAATTACAGAAAATTAGGCCCAAGCCCAAAATAGTGCCGCTCAGCGGTAAGTGCGTGAGTTGTTTTCCTCCCCTCAGCGGCCTTTTCACTCCTCAGCGGAGCCAACGTGAGTTTCTGAGTGCCGCTCAGCGGTAAACTTCCGCTGAGCGGTAGTTGAGGCTTCTCCTTTTGCACTTTTTGATGTCTTTTCTGATTCCATCTCTATCCTTCTTCACTTCTTTCACCAAATTCACCTTAAAACCTGCATAAAACACTGAAATCAAGCATAAACCTGTCCAGCTCTCTTATTTCTAATAATATGATCAAAAGCATGATTTCAAGCTAGTTTCTAAGTGTTAAAGGTTGCTTTTAGTATCAAATTTAAGCATGAAAATAACAGTTTTTCAACTGTTATCAATGAGTAATTGCACATTGATGAATCATGTGACTTCCTAGTATGTTGTTACATATGCATTGAGAATAAAAAAAATACAACATGAAACTGTCAATTTTATTGCAAAAACAAAACAAACATGCTAAAAATAGTGACATCACAAAATTTGTAGGTCACTAAGATTGAATCTAATCGAATGTAATAATCTGTTAATCTGTTTTTTCATGAGAGAACCACGATTTTCTAAAATGGGATGAAGAAAAAGTGTTGTTCCAGAAGAAAGATTGGTCTCCTTTGAAGCTATTATATCCACAAAACGAGAGATATCTAGAACTCGCTCACTTCCTGTCAAATGAAACACTTTACAAGGAATAAGACGCATGACACCATAGAATACAGACACATTTAGCACACAACTTTGTATCTACAAGATCACTTCCTAACTCAAATTTGGACTTTTATTTTTCCTATTCATATCAATACAAACACTTTGCTTAAGGGTGGCTTGGTGCAAGAAGAGGAGCAGATACAGGCATTGCTGAGGGAATAGCAGCAGGTGGAACAGCCACTGAACCAGCAGAGACATTGCTCCCAACAACACAGCAAAGCTCAGAGCAATCAACTGGGTGTTCAAGTTTGGCACTGCATTCCTTTTGGCTCCTCTGCAGTGGCTTCTCTGGCAAACAGTTCCTTCTGTCATCAAACACTATTCTCTTTGATGTCAAGTTCTGACAGATGCCCTCTTCCTCACAGAAGAAGTTGTAAGAGAAAGTGAAGTTTGCCAAGTTTGGCAACTCACAAACCCCCATAGGGACAGTGCCACTCATCATGTTGTGTCCCAGGTTTAGTTGCTCCAAGTGAGACAACCCTGCAAGGCTATAAGGAATGGGGCCAACAATGCTGTTGAAACTCACATCCAGCACTCTAAGTTTGTAGAGAAACCCCACTTGCTGTGGCAAACAACCTGACAAGCTAGTGTTGATTAGCACAAGCTCCTCCAAAGTGTCAGCAAAGTTCACTATGCTCTCTGGAAGACACCCGCCAAATTTGTTGTTGGCAAAGACCAAGACAGAAACTGAGTTTTTGCCCAAGTTTGGAGGTATAGAACTGCTGAAGCGGTTGTTGTTGAGGAAAATGGCATCAAAGGTTTTGTTGAATAGTTGAGGAGGCAATGGCCCTTCAAATTCATTGTAGCGGAGGTCAAGGTAGGTGAGCATAGGAAGGGAAAGCAAAACCAAAGGAAAGGGACCAACAAACCTGTTGCTGCTAATATCAAGCTCATAGAGTAGAGTGAGGTTGGTTAAGGACATTGGCAGAATGCCACAGAAGCGGTTGTTACTAAGGTGAAGGAGTGCAAGGTCTGACAGAAGGCCTATTTCATCGGGTAGGAACCCTGCTATGTCTCCAAAGTTAAGGTCAATGCCAGCCACAACTCTCACTTCAGGATCATCAACTGAGGGAGCACAGTACACACCTGTGTAGTTGCAGACTGAAGGACCTACCCAATTGGCAGTGAAGTTATTTGGGTCTGAGTAGATCACTTGCTTCCATGCTTGGAGGCCAAGAAAGGCCATGTGAAGTCTTGGATTCAAGGGAGGATTCTCAGTGTGTTGAGGCTTGCGATGGTTGTGACTGTGCTTTGCATTAAGGTTGTTTGCGAAACAAGACAGGTGCACAAAAATGAGGAATAACACACTAATGGTAAAGGAACAAGATGCTGAAGTTGAAACCATTGCTTTTAGAGACTATGGCAATGAATGGCTAATGAGTGAATCACTATATATGCTAATAAATAAGAGAATTCTCTGGTCTATGCCCTCACACTCCAATTATAAACTACCTTATACATACATATAAAATAAGTTTGTAAATTAAAATAGCTATACTGAAAGTCATACTTAGAATATTTTCTGATTGGTTCAGAGTGTATAGAAATGAAACTCAGAACTCTTTTATGTGGCTTTGAGAGGAGAAAGCATAGTCTTCTGCTTAATCATGTTGTCCTGTTCACGTTTGAGATTAGTACAAAGCAAGATGGTTAGAGAATGGAATAATTCAAAGATGGGAAACTATGACAAGAACTTGTTAAAAGTGACGGTTAACCGTTACTAAAACCTACGAAAGAATGTAGTAGGGGTATTAGGTTGTTTCTGTAGCAATGAGTTTCTAGATGGCAGACATAATGGCATTGGTGACAGATACGGTTTGTACTTTGATACAAAGTCAATAGTGCTCTTGATTCTGTTTGCACTTGACCATGCGCATTACAAGGACTTATCTCCTTCCAGGTAATTTTCATAGTAGTTTGAGTGGAGTTGGAAAGGGACAGCAAGAGATGAAACTCTGATTAGAGGATCAAATGAGAACAGGGGTTTCTTTAAACCAAAGGGATGACAAAGAATTTTGTGTTAATTGAAGATTAGTCTCAGATTAGTGTGCAAAGTCCTCTGTGGCAACTACCCCTGCTTCAAGACTGTCTTCAACTCTTGCACAAACAAATCATCATTACTTTCACTAGTTTATCATGGAGTAAAACATTAACTTAAGATTCTTAAATCTTTTCGATATGTATAGCAGCTATTCAAATAATTATTTTCTTCTTCTTTATTCTAACCAATGTAACAAATTTAGAACATACTATTTATATGCATAAACTTGGAAAGAGTGTTTGATATAATGAATTTAGGTCTATCTTTTTTGTATTTTCATTTATAAATACAAATAACTCCACGCGCTCTACATACTTAGGAAATCAACATGTATTTATCTGTTATTGATTCTCAAATTATTATAAAGAAATGTGTTTCATTCTTAAACTAAATTATAAAGTATTTCATGTACTTTGTGAAAGTGATATAAGATATTCTCTCCAACAAATAACATATGAAAATTATATTATAATTCACATTAGAATTTTATTTGTCACATGAAAAATATTTCCTATTCATTTTTGTTGAAAAGAATGTTTTTGACTATTTTCATAAAATACAAAGACTAAATGTTTTATAATTTAGTTTAAAGACAAAATAATTTTTTTTATAGTAGTTTGAGGATGAAAATTATATTTAACCTTTTATTATAATCAAATGTAATTGCACATAAAATAAGAAAGAAAATTTTCTCAGCGTCTATTAGCTCACAACACATAATATAATTTTAGCTTATAATTTTTTTTTCTTCTAAAGAGATTCCTTCTGAGCACGCCCTTAATAATAAAAAAAAAACTGAAAAACATTAATATTAATTTTTGGACCCAAGTTAATTTTTCTCTCCTTTTGGGTCATTCCTTAACCCTGATTAAGTTCTATCCATTGACTTGTTAATTTGATGATTTTAACATAGACTAATCTAAGCATGAATGATCCTCACATTTTACCTACTGGTTTAAAAAGCATTCAACTATGTGAAGGAGTCATGTTCATCAATTGGTTCTTTCTTGTTGTTTATTATTTTTCTAAGAGTTAAAATTTAAAACATATGTGTGTAGTAATTAGTTACTTATGTTGGACTTTGAATTTTCTGGTATTACTATGTCTTAGAACTAAAGTTTGATCTATATATGAATAATTTTTACTTGAGTTACATTTATTTCTAATAAAAGATCCTTGTTTATTATTTTATATATATTTTTGTTTGTTTATGTAAAAGATTTTTAAGGGTAAAACCTACAATCATTGTAAAGTTTAGATAACAAGTTGAGTATGTGTTTTATTTATCATGTTTATATAAGTGTCTAGAAAGAATGAGTTTAGATACATGAACTACTTTTTTTTTTAAGAAATGAATATATCTTTCATTTTCAATTTTTAAACGCAATAAAATCATGACAAAAATTTCGAATTTTAAAACATACAATTTAAATATTGATAATGGACTATAATGATATTATTATATCATACTTAAAAATTGAAATAAAGAAAAATAATTTAATATTCTTAATCTTAATGGTTTTTATCACTTAGGTGAATTTGTGAATATGTGACAAGATTATATCAATGGTATAAGAGTTTTAGTTGGTCAAAATGAAATTCATTGTTATTCAAAAGAAGAGATCCACTTGCAAAAGATTATCTAATGTTTAAGTTACTAAAAAAAATTTAGGATTTTTATGAATATAGTGAGTATGAGTAATTATGAAGTGAGTATTGCTTAGGAAATACTAGTTATATTTATAAGATCCACATGAGTCATGGGTCTATATTTCCATTGAAATGATACTTACCTCAAGCATATAATAATAAGAGAGTTAATAATAATAAAGTTAATAATAACAAAATAATAAATAATAACAATAATACCAAATTGCCAAGATTATGTAGATATTATCCAAATAGACATAAGTTTGGGCAACTCCATATGAAGAGGCTTAATGGCCTTATTGGGTCGCACCATTTAGTATGTCTCTTGTTGGTACCAACAATCAGTATCGTCGAGTCGAGTAGCGGAATAAAATTGCGGAAAACGTGTTCGGTCAATTAAAATGGTTCCTTTAATTTTCTTACAAAAATATTATCGAATAGTTGATGTGTAGAAAATATAAAGAGTGTAAGGAGTAGAAAAATCACACACATGATTTTTATGCTGATTCGAATCAAAAGATTTTACGTCCAGTCGTTAATCACTATAAATAGTTATTAACCTTTTCACTAAAATATTGTTCACAAATTATAATAAGTTAAAATACAAATAAGAACAAAAAGAACTTTCCTTCGACAAATGAATCGGAAGTGAACTGCTTAGCCAACTGGAAGAGAACCACTCCGACCTTTGACACACAAAGCGCGAGCTTTTCCTATTCACAAGACTTGACAATGAGCACGAACTAGCACTTGATAACTTCCTCAGACTGCATTGTATTATCATAATCGCAAAGTTACTTTTGAAGGATTTGAAAGAGAGTGTATATATAGCCTACTGGTCTGAAACTGAAACGACATATTTCAACTGCCAGTGATAATCGATTATCAATGGATTATCTGTGCGACTTGGAACAGTTTGAATATTTACTCTTCAAACCAGTCAGCTTCAATTCTTCAACTCCTCCTACCGTTCGGCTTGAGCCCCGATCGCCTTTTGTTGTTCGACTCAAGTCCTTATCACTTTTTGTTGTTCGACTTGGTTTCTTACAGCTTTCTAGCGTTTGGTTTGATTCCTAACTGCCTTCCATCGTTCGATGCTAACTGCTCGATCTTGGTCATACCTCACATGGTCTCGGTCATGCCCTCTACCGCACGGTCCAAACTACTCGATCCTGATTGCTCGTGTCCTGATTGCTCAGTCCCGACTGCTTAGTCCTGACTACTCGGTCTTGGTCATCGTTTGTTAGTGATCGTTCGGTCTTGAACTGTGTTCGGCCAATGTTTATCCTGTGTTCGGCCTTCATTTGTTATACGTCGTTCGGTTTGCATCTATGTTCGGCCTTCAACTGTTTGTGACCGTTCAGTCTCAGTCATGCCTCTGCTCGGTTGCCAGGATCAATTCTTTCTACCACCACTTTACCGTCCAACCGCTCGGTCTCGTTCATGCCCTGCTTGGTCTTGGTCATGCCTTCTATCGTTTGGTCTTAACTGCTCGGTCTCGGTATCTTCTGTTATACAGAAATGCTTTTAAACTTCATACAATAGGGGTCTTCATATTCCTCACTTTGTAATATCATCAAAATCATTATCTTTAAGAAACCAATGCTCCTCATTGTAACATCTCTTGGGTTGGGTAGGAACATAACCCCGTTCTCACGAGTTTGATTAGGTGTATGTGATCGTGCTTGATCTTTGGTCGAGCTTGGGCCGACTTGTAAAATTTACATATGGGTAGGCAATTCGACTGAGCTTATGATTGGTTTGGCTATTTGGGTGTGTTTGCAAATGGATTTGCCATTTAACTCAGCTCATGATGCTTTTGCCACGAGTTTCCAAGTGGATTGGCCATTGGCCAAGCTTTGAAGTAGATTGTCAATTCGACTGACCTTTGAAGTAGATTGGTCATTCAACCTAGCTCTTTAGTAGATTGGCCATTTGGTCGAGCTCTAGAGAAGATGGACCATTCAACTGAACTCTTAAGTAGATTCGCCACTCGGTCGAGCTCTTTAGCAGATTGACCATTCGGTCGAGCTCTTAAGTACATTGGTTATTTGACTGAACTCTTTAGTAGATAAGCCATTTGACCAAGCTCTTAGAAATATTGGCCATTCAAGCTCTTAAGTAGATTGACCATTCAACTAAGCTCTTTAAGTATATTGGTCATTTGGCAGAGCTCTAAAGTAGACGAGTAATTTAACAGAGCTCTTTAGTAGATGGGTTGTTTAGATGAGCTCTAAATTAGATTGGCCATTCGGTTGAGCTCTTAAGTAGGTTGGAAATTCGATTGAGCTCTTTAGTAGAATGGCCATTCAACCGTCCTCTTAAGTAGATTGGTCATTCGGCCGAGCTCTTTAGTAGATTGACCATTCGGCTGGGTCTTAGATAGATTGGACATTTTCCCTTAGACGGATTTGCCATTCGGTCGAGCTTTTAAGTAGATTGGTCATTCGGTTGAGCAATTTAATAATTGGCCATTCAGCCTAGCTTGTATGTATATTGGTAATTTGGTCGGGCTTTAAAGTAGGTAAGTCATTCAACCATGTTTTGAAGTAGATTGGCCATTCGATTGACCTTTAAAGTAAATGGACCATCCGACTGAGCTCTTTAAGTAGATTGGTCATTTGGTTGAACTCTTCAATGAGATTGGCTATTCAGTTGAGCTTTGAAGTAGATTAGCCATTCAACTAAGCACTGAAGTGGATTGACCATTTGAGTGAGCTTTCTAGTAGACTGGCCTTTAGGCCTAGCTCATAAATAGATTATCCATTCGGTCGGACTCTGAAGTAGATGGTTCATTTGATCGTGCTCTGAATTAGATTGGTCATTTGATCGAGCTTTGAAGTATATGGACCATTCGACCATGATCTGAAGTAGGTTGGCCATTCAGATGACCTCTTTAAAGAGATTGACCATTCGGTCGAGCTTTGAAGTAGATTATCCATTCAGTTGAGCAGTAAAGTAGATTGTCCATTCAACCGAGCTCTTTGATGGATTGACCATTCGATCGAGCTTCGAAGTAAATTGAACATTTGGTTGAGCTCTTTAGTATATTTTCCATTAAGGTAAGCTCTTAGATAGATTGGCCATTGGCCAAGTTCTTAAGTAGATTGTCCATTCAGCAAAGCTCTTTAGTAGATTGGCCATTTGACAGAGGTCTTAGATAGATTGGCGATTCAGCCCAAGTCTTAAGTAGATTGGACATTCGACTGAGCTCTTTAGTAGATTGGTCATCCAACCTGAGCTCTTTGGTAGATTGTCCATTCGGTCAGCTCCTAAGTAGATTGGTCATTCAACCGAACTCCTAAGTAGATTTGCTATTTGGTTGAGCTCTAAAGTAGATTGCTCATTCGGCCTAGCTTTGAAGAAGATTGGGCATTCGTCAAGCTTTTTAGTAGATTCGTCATTCAGTCAAGCTCTTTAACTAAATTGGTTGTTCGACCGAACTCTTAAAGTAGATTGGTCATTCGACTGAGCTCTTAAATAGATGTGACATTAGCCAAACTTTAAGTAGATTGGCCTTTTGGCCGATGTCTTAAGTAGATTGGTCATTTGGCTGAGGTCTTAAGTAGATTGGTGGTTGATAACCTAATTTCTATACTCTCATGTTGAAGCTTATTAAACTCTTTTAACATCTTTATTTCCTTTATTTTTCAGTTTTAGTTTACATATGTGAATCTTAGGAAGTTTTAGGATTTATAACTGGACTGTTCTAGACCTGTTGGATGCCGACCTACTGGTTGCCTATCTAATGGGTGATGAGTTGTTGGGTTCTTATATGATAAGTGTCGACCTGATAGGTACTGACCTGCTCGGTGTCGACCTGTTGGAGGCCAACATATTGGGTATCGACATAATAGATTGTCGAGCTTAAAGAATTTATAATAGATTAAACGATAATATTATATCAGTATGTCTCAAACGATGTAATTGAAAACATCGTGCTAAACATGTCAGTTAGGAAAATATATATGGTTTAACCAAACTAGACGACTCTCACCATAAAATAATGAGTTTGGCAAACACATCAAAAGAACAAAACATGTTTCAAAACACATAATAAAAGAGAAAAAGAGAATTCAAGCTTCATTGATGTATAAGCTTACTTTTTTAAGAAAAGAAAAAAGAGAAAAATAGTTAAAGAGTCTATAAATTGTATTGTATTGAACATATAGCCTCTCTATGAGAGTAATCATCAGTTGACTTGTAAGCAATCAGATTGATTGCACATTCTGAAGAGAATTCAAACACTTGTTAATTAACTCATGAGAGTTAAGGATTACTAGGCAGTGTATTAGGTTGATACCAAGAGTGTCTAGTAGAAACCAAGAGTGGGTGAAACTCAACTAGTTAGGGTAACATGTGTTATTCGTTGACTAAGGATACCAAGAGTGATGAATAATACTACGCAATCAGAAGTGGGTGAAATCCAGTCGATGTCATAGTAATAGGTGATTACTGGGTTGATAGGGACAACTAGGAGTGGGTTAAACTCAACTAGGCAATGTATCGGGAGATACTAGGATTGTCTAGGAATACCATGAGGGGTGAATAATACTACGCAACTAGGAGTGGGTGAAACTCAGTCAAGGTCACACAATAACAGGTGGTTACTGGGTTGACAAGGACAACCATGATTGCCTAGGGATATTAGGAGTGGTGAAAAATACTGCATAACCAGGAGTGGGTGAAACTTAGTCAAGATCATAGTAGCAAGTGGTTACTGGTGTACAACGACAATCAGGAGTGAGTTAAACTCAAATAGACAGTATATCAGGTTAATACCAAGAGCATCTAGGGATACCAAGAGTGGTGAAGAATACTACATAACCAGGAGTGGGTGAAACTCAACTAGTCAAAATAACAATTGTTACTTGGTTTGACTAAGGATACCAGGAGTGGTTAGAATACTCAAATTTACTTCATTGAATATCTAACGAAACCCTCAAAGTTATCTTAGAGGAGAACTGGACATAGCTCTGTTTGAGTGAACCAGTATAAAATACTTGTGTGTTGGAACCAATCAGATCATATGAAAAGTGAGGTCTCATCACACGTCAATCCTACAAAAGTTTTATTCTTCACCAAACTCTAGAAGAATGAATTAAAGCTAGTTCTATAAATGCATGCAATAGGATATCGTTTATAACGTTAAAGACAACTAATTCATGAGGATAATTTATTTCACGATCAGCTTATTAGCCACGAAAAAATTTATAAAAACATTATTCAACCTTCCCCTTTCTATTGTTTTTCTACAACTTTACCTTCACATCTAAATAACATCTTGATTATCTTAATGTCTAATGAGAATCTTTCATCAACTTTTAAAACAACTTAAACCATAACATTTTACATTCTTGACAAATGATTTCTTATTAATTACTTTCATTTTAACTATATTTATTATACACTTTTTTTTTCTATCATATGTTTTAATTGCATCATATAATCCATAAACCTATCACTTTTACTCTATTTTAAGTGTATATTAAATGTGATGAACATTTTTTTTGTCTATGAATTATTTTTCAAAATATAAATATAATTTTTTTTTCAATATTGGAAGAATTAGAAGAGATAAATGTTAAATTATAATTTAAAAATATTGAAATAAAAAATATTAGAAAAAATATACAGTAAAGAATTTAATCCTATTTTGGTTAAATCAAACTTATGTTACTGTTATAATTTAGTTTTTCACTCCTTTTCTATTTATCTAAACAAATAGAAAGGTTTCTTTCTTCTTTTTTTTATATATTTTCCCTATATCACTTTTGTTCTTTCCGCCCATTCCATTTCTTATACTCATCCAAACAGGTTCAGTGTCAGAATAAAAGTTCCAAACAGTTTAATTACAATATATGTTGTATTGCAACCAAAATTCCTTTAACTATTCTATTAGCAATAGTTAATTTAATAATCATGTTAAGTTACAAATTAGTGCTCGCTTAACTAATTTTACAAGATAGTACTAAGAACGAAGTGTTTCAGTTTAAATCGTATGCCATGAATCACGCCTTGAAGTAGGAATTAAATCCTCATCATAAATATTCAAATATCCTTTAATTATTTTCCCTTTTTATTTCGTAGAAACACTCTATCCATCCTTGTTAATAAGATCTTTTCAAAATAATTGTGTGTCCTCTTTCTAAAAGCCCCTTTATAGTTGAATAATAATGCATTAATTATTTTTTTCTATAGTGCTTTTAATTAATTATTTGAAATAAATCATAAAAAAAATTATTCTAATTTCGGAATTGAAGTGACTCATACCAAAAGTTTTTCTCAACTATTTTAAATTAATTACAGAAGTCTTAGGGCCGGAGGGGATATACTTGAACGTGCCATAATTTAATTTAATTTAATTTATTTTAATATGAATAAATTTTTGAATGGCGAGTAACAATGAATAATTTAATTTCCGCTATTTACAACTTCTAAGGAGTTAAACAAGCTTGCCCACAAATAGTGCTCTTGTGCACATAAAACTACGGTAGCCAGGTTCACAATGGGTAAGAGAGTGCTGGATAGCATGAAAGTGGTAAGATTGATTAACAAGATTGCATAAGCTTATAAATTAAGTGCAATCGCAACTTGTGAGCAATGATAAATATAAACTTCTCAAGCAATGTATGGTATTCTATTAATTCAAAACATACAAAAACTATCCAAGCTTACAAATTAGACAAATGTTAGCCAGAATCTCCACATTAATGGCTCAATAGCAACGTAATGGCGTATCGATCAGCTAGCACAGAAACTTAGAGAATAAATATTTGAAATTTAAGCCCCATCTGGCTGTATAAAGGGGTTGGCGATTTCATCTGTACCATCAGTTGGGGACACAAGCATGACAGCAGTTCCTCTACAAACCTGCATTTAATGAATCATAACAACTTATTGCTAAGCCAGAATAATTGAAACTCTGTTTACAGAAATGGCTAGAAATTTTCAAAAAGTTAGTGGAGAGTACAAGTTCTAATAGTCATGTGAATTTTCAATTTTCTTTTTCCTTGCAGAAAATGCTTCAGGTTGTGATAAGTTGATAGAAATTAAAATGTAATGTATACTATCAACTGAGAAATCAGTGAACGAGACTCCTCTCTCTGATAAGACAATACTCAAGAAATGAAAAGAAAATATGACTGTCACTGGTGCAACCATCCCACGCCTTCAATATTTTTGTCCTCCCCACCCTAAGTTCCCATCCCACCATTCAGTTAAGACTTCTACTAGAGACATTACACATTCCAAAGTTTATAGAATTTAAATAATGAGCATATACATCTTAAAACTGATTAGAGTAAAATACAGCTTTTCACTCTCAATAAACAATTAACATGGCAAGAAATATGACAATTGCTTTACTATATAAGACCTACTATCTTAAAAGAAAATTACAGTTAGAAAGGATTTTAACTTCTTTCCTAATCCTCTGTTAATGTAGTTAGATGAGATGCTCTAAAACTTCACCATATTGTTTAGGTTCCAATCAGAACCTACTAAGGGATCAAGGGAGGAGACAGACAAATATATAGATGTTAGAAAATGAAGACGGTTGCTTATGTTTTGCAAGGATATAATTGATCTCTCCCATGCGCTTGAAGTGTAATTCTAATCAATTAATTAAATGTATTTCTTACAAATAAAAATTAAATATCACGTTAACACTCATGCATGTTGTGTAAATTTTCAGCATGATTTATTAGCAATCTTTGGTGAGCCAGAGGATCCAATTTAGACACTCATTTGATGTTGCAGAAGAAAACTTACAATTAGGCCAAGTTGTCTGGTCTGATCGGTAGTTTTGAGAGGATCATCAGGATCTGAAGCACAAGGAACAAATACAATCTTCTATTAGAACCCAGAAGAGAAGAGACAAATAATTTTTAAGAAAACTAAATCATAATGCTCATAGTAGAGTCACACAAGCATATAAACTGAGAAAACTAAATCAGCTTCTTTGACACATAATCATATAATTATAAGTATAGTTTTATTGACATGTGATGTCCATCTAGGACTATAAGCATTCCGCTTTGCACTGTAATGAACAAATTCTGTATGGAAGTTCCCTTTTGAATTTTGGATTCATTAAAACGGAAACAATAATAAATAAAACGATGCTGAGTTCAATCAGAAAATAAAGAAATATGAGAAAATCCGGGGCTTAATTAAAGTCAGAATAATTTCAAATATCTTCAGATATTACATTCTGATGCTTATGTTATTCGATACTAAAACTTCGTCCTAAATCATAATTTTTTATTATTGATACGACCAAACACACTAAAGATTTGGCACTACGCCCTTAATCTGCAGCTATATAGTTCCTTACTCAAGGATATTCCAAGGTTTTTTTTAAAACAGTCTGTGACTGAGATTTTAGCTGCAAAGTCAAGTTTTTTGCAGTGACTGGCACCGCAACCACATAATGACCACAACTGCAACCGTATCAACAGCATTTATTCTCGATTTCCCACAACAATAAAAATCGCTACTACTCAACATCCCACCCAATTAAAAACCTTGGTCATTGCTAATTCAATCTCTCAGCAAAAGTCTCACTAGTTCTCACTGATTTTCTAAAGACCAAACTAGTGATTTTGTAAAGAAATAATAATCAAGCAACTCCACAATAAATCAACAATAACAAACAGGCTGCACCAATATTTGCTGAAATAGCTGGAAATTCAGTGCATGTATGAAGTCAATAACATAATAACAGAATAACGGATGCACATAGCTAGTGCGGAAAATATGTTGCTAAACATGCAATAGAAAAGAAAAACAATAACCTGTCAGTATTCAGTTACCTCTTAAAAACTCCACTGCTTCATCTAGGACGAGGTTAAGTAACTGATCATACCCTTTTAGAGTCCCTGTAACTGCAATCCAACAAAATAAAATGTAAACAAAAAATACACATGTGAAAGAGTTTTCTTGCATCTTAGTCATAAAAGAACTCTCAATCGAATACTCGAAATTAACAACCGAAAGAAATCTCGCTCATTTTAAACAACCAGTGAATAAATCACTAACATTTGGAAAAAATAAAAAATCACCCGAGTCAAAATTTAAAAAAATAATAATAATATTTGACAGAGGGAATTGAGTAAGCTAACCTTGTCGTCCACCAGTAAGCTTAACTTGAACGCCTTTGTCTACGAACTTCGCAAGGTCTAGAACCGTTTCTTTTCTGCCCGACTGTTCAAATTTTAAAACAACATGAAAGTAAAGAAAGAGTGATGAATGGCAGAGCAAAACGAGTATTGGAACCAACACATTAAAAGAATTAAAGGAACGAAGGAACCCTAGAAGAAGATAGAGAGATTAAACAGTTATGAAATTGAAGATATGATTAGGGTTTGCTGAAACTCACCATGGTCAATTCACGTGGAGTAACCTGAAGAGAAGGAATAGAAGAGAGTGACCACGGATTTGAATATATATTGAGTAGGGAACTGAGAAGTAAGGCGTGAAGGACATGCGAGTCCAGTATATATAATATGGATGGAGAAGAGGGACAACATAAGAAACAATTTTCAAATATTTTAATTATTAAGCGTAATTGGTTTAACAAAAATACTTTTATCCTCTATCTTTATAAAACCTTTATATCTTGACGCGTGTGTACGGACGAGTTTTTTTAATTTACTTTTTAATAGTGATAAATTTAAAATATAATATATTTGTATAAATAAGTTTAATATTTGTAAGTGGGTGGTTAATACTCCAATTTTTTTTCTTTTATAAATATTTTATTTTAGTTTGATTTAGTTAGTAAAATTCTAGAATTAGGTTATATTTTTTTCGTATAAAAATCAGTGTTTTGAAATTAAAAAAAAATGATTTTAGTTGTATTTTAATGTAAATTGTAAGATCCGGACAAACAGGGATTATAAAAATAAAGTAGTTTTTGACACTTTAGAATTTTATTTGGAAATTAGTGTTTTTTTAAAATATAATTGTTATGTTATTTTTTTATTTTTATATTTTTGTCTAAAGTAATTTTGACACTTTAGGTTTTTATTTGAAAATTAGTGTTTTGTTAGAATATAATTGTTATGTTATTTTTTTATTTTTATATTTTTGTCTAGGAGTAAAAGAGTTGTTCACCTTTATTTAATTGGTGTAAAAATTAACTAAGAATGTGTAGAAAGGAAAAATATACAAATTAAATAATTTGGATATTTAATAAAATGATATTATGTAAATCTTTTAGAAGATTTATTTATTGCTATCATAAAAATTAGTTAAATAAAAATAAGAGATATAATTTTGGTGGGTTTAAAGATTAAAAGAGATATTATTATTAGAGATAATCATTATTAGATATTGTTAGATATTTTAAAAGATTACATAGATTTTAAAAGATTTTGGTGGTTGATGATATTTTAAAAAGTAGATAAAAGATAATAAGAAAGGAAATATGAGTGGTTTTAAAGATAAATTGAAAGATTTTATTAAAACTTGAAATATAATAGAAGATAAAAAAGGAGAACACCAAAAAGGGGTCTGCATTTTGTTACCCTAATATCAAAAAAACGAAAATTAGAAAGATAAGGGAGAGAAAATACGTTTTCTAGGAGAAAAGATGAAGAGTTACAGAAAACCTTAATGTAAGGGAGGATTTGTGGTGTTTTTGAAATTAAACAAAACTCTAGTATTGGCCAAGGTATGGGGAAGCTTACCACTGTTTGTTGTGTGCTATGCATTCTCGATTTATTTGCATGAAAATACTTGTTTAATATGTGTTATATGATTATGATTATAATTATTTGTTGCTATTGTTGGACAAGGGTTTGTGTGAGCATGAGAATAGGTTTTGGGTAATATGTGTGATGAGTTTTTCCTATGAATGTATTATGTATTTTTTGTTGGATTATCCCAACATATTTGATGCTAAGAAAGAACAAAGTTATGATGCTTGGGGGTTTCTATGCAAATATATGTTGTAAGTGTTGGGTTATTGGGTTCCCTTCCTATGCGGAGAATAGGCCAAATAACGTGGACCATTATTTCTCACTTTGTTTTAGTGGAAATGGGTCAAATTCGTAGGAACATTAGAGTCATTTGAAGAGAGGGAAAAACTAAGTGAGAGAGAAAGGAAAAGAAGAAGTCATTCCCACATAACACAAAACCTTCACTGGTGTTTTAGTCTTTGTGAAGTCGTTCACCGTTGGATCAGACTGATTTTTGGACACTGGGTTCCAAACGTATGGTTCTTCATTCTGACCGTTCGGATCGTCAATCGGATTTCTAGTTTGGGAGAAAACAGCCTCGCATAAGCAGCTCTATTTTGGAGAATTTTCATCTTCTTTGTTCTCATTTGTAAGCCTTTATGCTTAGTTAGTTTGGTTGATTGAAAACCCCATTTGGTGTTTTTATTGGAGACTCTTTTGCATCATATTATTGATCACAATGGATTTTTCTTTGGTTTGGACGACTTGTGGTTTTTACCCTTGCATTGAGGGGTTTTCTACGTTAAAAAATGTTGGTGTCTCTTTGTACTTTGGATTATGTTTTTGCTCTATTTGTTTGGTGCTTCTCCCAGATTCTTACAAGAAGGTGAATTGAATTTTCGCTGCGTTATTACTATTTGTTAAGTTGCTATTATTTTTGGCCATTTTTCCCATCAATAAGGATGTGGTAACAATCATATGTAGTATAATTGGGTTTATTTGGGTATAACATGTCAATGATTGGATTCGAATTATTCAAGTGATGTATTATATGGGTTTGAGTATGTTTACATGGGGATGTGATGTTTGAATGCATGTATGATGTGTTAAGTATGTATGTATGTTTGAATGCTTGAATCATGATCAACATGCATTTCTATTCGACAATAATCGATTATTATTAGTTATAATTGATTATATATACGTTGGTTTTGAGTGTAGTTTCGGGAATAATCAATTATATGGGATGATAATCGATTATCTTTTCTTGCATAATGTTTCTGGGTAAATTTCACTGAGATAATCGATTATCTTAAGTGATAATAGATTATCGCAGTGCATTTTAGTGAAAAATAGTGAATTTGAAATCAGAATGTTTGGGTATTGAGCCTTCCTTGTGTGGGGTAATGGCGTGTTCCTTGTCCTTGTGTGGCAAGACTACATGTTTCTTAGCTAGATTGCGAAACTACTCGAACAGATCTGTAGGGGAGACTATAAATTATTTGTAAGGGAGATTACAGATGATATGTAAGGGAGGCTACAAATATCCTATAGGAACGGCTACAGGTAGGCTGTAGGAGCTGTTATCACTGGTGCAGTCAAGGGAAATGATAACGGTTATTTTCGCTTATAGGCAGCGGTTCCGCAACCAAAGCATATACAGGCAAGGCAAAAAGGGATAGGTTTTTTGCATCGGTTCTGAACTGAGGCAAAAGGGTTCGGATTCTGTCTCGGTTCATAGACAACCGAGGTAGCAGAGTGATTTTTGGACACTGGGTTCCAAACGTATGGTTCTTCGTTCTGACCGTTCGGATCGTCAATCGGATTTCTAGTTTGGGAGAAAACAGCCTCGCATAAGCAGCTCTATTTTGGAGAATTTTCATCTTCTTTGTTCTCATTTGTAAGCCTTTATGCTTAGTTAGTTTGGTTGATTGAAAACCCCATTTGGTGTTTTTATTGGAGACTCTTTTGCATCATATTATTGATCACAATGGATTTTTCTTTGGTTTGGACGACTTGTGGTTTTTACCCTTGCATTGAGGGATTTTCTACGTTAAAAAATGTTGGTGTCTCTTTGTGCTTTGGATTATGTTTTTGCTCTATTTGTTTGGTGCTTCTCCCAGATTCTTACAAGAAGGTGAATTGAATTTCCGCTGCGTTATTACTATTTGTTAAGTTGCTATTATTTTTGGCCATTTTTCCCATCAATAAGGATGTGGTAACAATCATATGTAGTGTAATTGGGTTTATTTGGGTATAACATGTCAATGATTGGATTCGAATTATTCAAGTGATGTATTATATGGGTTTGAGTATGTTTACATGGGGATGTGATGTTTGAATGCATGTATGATGTGTTAAGTATGTATGTATGTTTGAATGCTTGAATCATGATCAACATGCATTTCTATTCGATAATAATCGATTATTATTAGTTATAATTGATTATATATACGTTGGTTTTGAGTGTAGTTTCGGGAATAATCAATTATATGGGATGATAATCGATTATCTTTTCTTGCATAATGTTTCTGGGTAAATTTCACTGAGATAATCGATTATCTTAAGTGATAATAGATTATCGCAGTGCATTTTAGTGAAAAATAGTGAATTTGAAATCAGAATGTTCGGGTATTGAGCCTTCCTTGTGTGGGATAATGGCGTGTTCCTTGTCCTTGTATGGCAGGACTACATGTTTCTTAGCTAGATTGTGAAACTACTCGAACAGATCTGTAGGGGAGACTATAAATTATTTGTAAGGGAGATTACAGATGATATGTAAGGGAGGCTACAAATATCCTATAGGAACGGCTACAGGTAGGCTGTAGGAGCTGTTATCACTAGTGCAGTCAAGGGAAATGATAACGGTTATTTTCGCTTATAGGCAGCGGTTCCGCAACCAAAGCATATACAGGCAAGGCAAAAAGGGATAGGTTTTTTGCATCGGTTCTGAACTGAGGCAAAAGGGTTCGGATTCTGTCTCGGTTCATAGACAACCGAGGTAGCAGAGTGATTTTTGGACACTGGGTTCCAAACGTATGGTTCTTCGTTCTGACCGTTCGGATCGTCAATCGGATTTCTAGTTTGGGAGAAAACAGCCTCGCATAAGCAGCTCTATTTTGGAGAATTTTCATCTTCTTTGTTCTCATTTGTAAGCCTTTATGCTTAGTTAGTTTGGTTGATTGAAAACCCCATTTGGTGTTTTTATTGGAGACTCTTTTGCATCATATTATTGATCACAATGGATTTTTCTTTGGTTTGGACGACTTGTGGTTTTTACCCTTGCATTGAGGGATTTTCTACGTTAAAAAATGTTGGTGTCTCTTTGTGCTTTGGATTATGTTTTTGCTCTATTTGTTTGGTGCTTCTCCCAGATTCTTACAAGAAGGTGAATTGAATTTCCGCTGCGTTATTACTATTTGTTAAGTTGCTATTATTTTTGGCCATTTTTCCCATCAATAAGGATGTGGTAACAATCATATGTAGTGTAATTGGGTTTATTTGGGTATAACATGTCAATGATTGGATTCGAATTATTCAAGTGATGTATTATATGGGTTTGAGTATGTTTACATGGGGATGTGATGTTTGAATGCATGTATGATGTGTTAAGTATGTATGTATGTTTGAATGCTTGAATCATGATCAACATGCATTTCTATTCGATAATAATCGATTATTATTAGTTATAATTGATTATATATACGTTGGTTTTGAGTGTAGTTTCGGGAATAATCAATTATATGGGATGATAATCGATTATCTTTTCTTGCATAATGTTTCTGGGTAAATTTCACTGAGATAATCGATTATCTTAAGTGATAATAGATTATCGCAGTGCATTTTAGTGAAAAATAGTGAATTTGAAATCAGAATGTTCGGGTATTGAGCCTTCCTTGTGTGGGATAATGGCGTGTTCCTTGTCCTTGTATGGCAGGACTACATGTTTCTTAGCTAGATTGTGAAACTACTCGAACAGATCTGTAGGGGAGACTATAAATTATTTGTAAGGGAGATTACAGATGATATGTAAGGGAGGCTACAAATATCCTATAGGAATGGCTACAGGTAGGCTGTAGGAGCTGTTATCACTAGTGCAGTCAAGGGAAATGATAACGGTTATTTTCGCTTATAGGCAGCGGTTCCGCAACCAAAGCATATACAGACAAGGCAAAAAGGTATAGGCTTTTTGCATCGGTTCTGAACTGAGGCAAAAGGGTTCGGATTCTGTCTCGGTTCATAGACAACCGAGGTAGCAGAGTGTTTTTAAATTTTTTTAATCTCAACCGAGATCACTTGTTGGCGATGATGTTTCCTCATTATGTTCTGTGTTTCTATGCTCTCTTGCTTTCTCTTTTCCTTCTCTTTGTGTCTTAAACTTTTCTCTCTCTCTCTCGTATACACCTTGCCATAATACTTCACTCGTTGAAGGCTACAACCAATGCCTCTTAGGATCCTCAGAATCTGATAGTTTTGCCAAGTCCTCATCCATGCTCTTAAGGGTGCTCTATGAGAACCATATTGATCCACATCTGACTCGTGTCGCTCTTGAACTTGTGTTGTTCCTACATTTAATAAATAGTCGTCACGAAAATAAAAAATAAATACTATATAATTAAATATTATATAAAATAAATTATTATAATCACATAATTTTAAAAAATTACTACTCACTTAAATCAACAAATACTGTGTAATCAAGGAATGCATTCCACCGTAATAGTTTCCACTACAACCTTCCCGATTAATCAGGTATTTATTCCAGATCTAGTAATGCACTCCAGTTTACCTAATCCGGAATTGAAAAAAAAAAATAACAAAATTAAGCAGCCACCCCTACCAAAACACTATCGAAGAAGAAGAACGTTTAATTGAACTCTATTTTTTTTTTCATAAAGAAAATGCAGGATTTAAAATCTTATGGAACGCAAGAAGAAAAAAAATGTGAGTGGAAGAAAAAATAGTCAAAATATATTTTTAAATTCAGATTGTTTAATTATATAACATGTTGATATCATAAATATCTTTTATATAATATATCAACATAATATAGTATAGATCTTGTTAAATAATATATTATTATTATTATCATCATGTGATAAGTTTATATTATCTGTTAATATTTTTTGATACTTTAAATTTTGTAATAAATTTGATAGGAGGCAGAAATTTTATAAATACAGATAATATTTTTACAAGTAGATTTTCTCCGAATAGACTTTGATGTTCCCTCTATAGTTTGAAGTAATGTCCTTGGAAATGGTTTGTTCATTTCACCTGGACTTGAGTTTGGTATGACTCCTAAGTTGATCACTTAACCTTTCACCTCTTTTCTCTATCCAAACTCTAGATTTTTCTTGAGTTTGATATGACTCCTTTGTAGACGTTGTTGATATTGCCATCATTAGTGATGATCTTGATCAGATGTTTTGTCTCAAGTCTCATCCCATAGTTAATTTTAAACTAAATACCTAGGTCTATTTATATATTTTCTCTACATTGAAATTGTGCAATCATCCACTCAAGATATTATGGTTTTCTCCATAGTAAGCTTTGAACTTCTTATAAATATGATATGTTTGATTGTTACGCAAGAATACTTCCATAGATCCTAATGTAAAACTACTTTTAAGTCACTCAACGGTCTTTGAAGCTTTGGTTGTCTAGGTGAAAGACATAGTTACCTCATTAGAGTAGTTTGCTTGTCATATTGACGTGATTCTAATTAAGGATCACTGTAAACCAAACATACAAACCTAAAGAGGCAATTCGTAGATATATTATTATGTACCATGTCAATATAGAAGCAATTTGTATATCAATTGTTTCTTATGAAGGAATATCTTCTTATAAAAGAGTATTCATGTCCATAAACATCAAGCAAACTCAGATATAACAACTTTCATGGGACACAATCACATGCCATCACACTAGCAATCAAGACAATAGTCTCATTTTCTCAACCAAAATGAAGAATTTTGTTCACAAAATTGTGATTTCTTTGTTTCACGGTCCTAAATTTGGAAAATATCAAAATACCAATATTTTCATTCAAAATTATTCCAAATGGGAAACATGATTATCCTAGGAAATTGTCGTCATCATTTTAGCCCCCACCAGACCCGTATTTCTTTCCGAACATAATAAGCTGCAACTTATCATAACCAGCAAGCACACCAGCACCTGCAACAGCACGCAATATGTTTGCACCAGCGCCTTTGAAGAGTGACTTGGTACCTTCTTTTGCTACGATTGTTTGAAATGCATGCAAAGAGCTATTATACTTCACAGCTTCTCCAGAAGTCATCATCATCCTTCTACGCACAGTGTCAATGGGATAGGAAGCCAAACCAGCACCAATTGTGATTCCCCATCCCAAAAGGAAACTAGCAAAGAAACTATCCTGTTAACAACAAGAGTACCGAGGTAAGTAAACATAAAATAAATACGACGAAAAAGGAGCACAACTTCAGGAGTACAAATTCCAAGATCTATAGTTAGGCGGTCCTAATAAAGACAGGAAACAGGTATTTAAGATAAATTGTACATAAGCATTATGATTGGATGGGTTTGAAACCCCAAACCTGGCATTACTACAACAAAAAAGAAAAACTATAATTTATAAAATAAAAATTCCAGCCAATCTAATATAATTTTCTAAACATTTAAATTTAGGAGAAGGTTTGGGCCTTCCTACGCCCATCCTATTCAGATCATATAACTGCAGTTGACTAGATGCCAATTTGTCCAAAGTGTCAAATTGTCAACAAATCATAACTATTATAAACATGGGAGTTAGCACTCAAATATTCTCTCCTTGCAGGTTCTTGACATGAATTGTAGCACTCAGATTAAGGATATTTGCTTTGCTGCTTTCACACATGTCATTTGGTACATAGGAAGGATTACTGCTGGTATAACCTTGGCTAGAAACCTCTCTCTAAAGAAGTGATGGATAACAATATTGAAAATCTGACCGCTGAAATACTTTAATGTCAAAATCATGTTCATAAAGCACCCAAAGTCTTATTTTTAGAGAAGTCTTCTTTAGAAACTGGGTAGGGCTATCGGAATACAGGTCTGGTTTTCTTAAACATGAGTTTTGGTTTGGTTCCCATGTATGTTTTCATTGGTTTGCTTTCGTTTTTTATATAAGCATCATCTCCAAAACATGATTGTTGAGACATGAGGTAGTTGGAATGTTATACTCTCATACTAATACTTTCTGGATTGTTAGCTATAAAAACACTCTATTAAAAAACTTTAAACTATAATGTAGCTGATACATTCAAAGTTTCAAACATTATTTTATAATAAAAAAAATAATGCCAAAGAATCCAAAGTGAAATGAGTAAAAGATGACTTCTAGTAACTTAATAAAATACAAATTAAAAATAACATGAGATTCGATTTGTATACATACCTGCAACCCACCAACCAAAACAACTGGTTTCAGAGAATCATACATTCCAAAGTAAAGACCACGGTACACTATAATTCCAACACATGAAATGTTGAAACCACGGTAAAGGCCAGCAATACCATCAGACTTAATGGTTTTCCTGTATACATCAATCAGACCATTAAACTGCCTCTCACCACCCTTCTTTGCAGCCTTTGAATCGTTAGCCAAACGAGTTCGGGCATAATCCAAAGAATAGACAAATAAGAGAGAAGAAGCCCCAGCAGCCCCACCAGATGCCAAATTTCCAGCAAACCATTTCCAGTAGCCATCTTTGTCCTTTTTAAAGTTAAATAGCCTCTTGAAGTAATCCTTAAAAGCAAAGTTCAGAGCCTGGAAGAAAAAGGAGAATATTAGATATTTCAGATGCAATATAGAGAAAAGGTTAAAACATATTTGATCAAGAGATGTAAACAGCTAGAAACACATGACTAGATATTATTTAGATATTTGCCGTTGCAAAATATAAGCTAATCTAGAAATACGGTAGTGCAACTGAATGCAAAAACAGAGATGACCAATGAACAGTCATTAGATTGCACATAGACGTCCGTTCTGACTGTGACACTGCACACATCTAGAGGGGACTCTCTTGATACAGAAACAGAAGCAAGACTGAATGTTTTAAGTGTGGGTGTGGTGTGTGCGTGTGAAATGCAAATAGATACAGGCAATGTAAAAGACCAATCAACCATTGTCAAAAATGGACTGTCAAGACAATAAATTCAGATGTCACATGTGTTAATACAGGTACAACCTACAGTTCTAAAAGTGTCTCTATATTTAGGAGAAAAAAGTACTACTACCATATGTATAGGAAAAAACATAATGAAGGCAGCCATCTCAAGAGCTACTTAAAATCTTCATAAGTTAGATCTTCACCTGAGTGGGGAAGTATCTGATAACATTGGCAGTATTGCCTCTCCAAAGAGCAATTACACCCTCATCCTTCATGGTTCGAGCAAAACAATCACCAATTCCCTTGTATGGTTCAGATAACCGACCACTTTTGATCATTTCATCCTGATTTTGAATGAGCAATTTAACTCTCTCAATTGGAGCAGCAGCTGTCTTTGATACAGCAGCAGATACTCCGCCCATCAGAAAATCCACCATAAAAGCACCTGGTCCTTTCTCTGCTGGAGCATGTGCAGTAATTGGAGATACAGATGACAAGGCAGCCAACCCAGAAGTGTGCAGTCCTCCATTGAGGTAAGAACCAGTTGCAGAATAATTCCTGGAGTGAATGTTGGGGCTGAGCCTGGAGACAAGGTAAGACTGTCCAGCTAGCTTCTGAACAACTGATGGATGTTCCAGTCCATCAGCCATGATTGCAGTCTAGATAGCAACCTGCGAACATTCACCCATAACAATAAGCCATAGATTCAACAACATCAGTGTTAAAACAAATTCTCACTAAAATGCCACTTAGAAAGAAAACCAAACGTATTTGATGTATTTTACACCCTAAGTTCTAAGGGAGGTAGTTTTTAAATTAGAATGTGTGTTGGAAAATTGTATATACATGTAAGATCTATACCAAAATAACAGTTTTAGTTTTATGCAATTTTTGTTGAAGATGCTTTAACTAGCCATATCTTTGTAAGCACTATCTATAACAATTATAAATTGGGTTTCTAAATGTACACAATTTTTATCAAAATTAATCTAAAATATAAATATTTCACTCTTATTTTTCAATATCTCTTACAGATCGAATAAACAAAAAAGACAATTTAAAAATATTTTAAAGAATTTGTTTTTATAACTTTTTCATTACAATCATTTAATAAAGAATTAGATTATTTTCGAAATTTACAAAAAACATGAACACACCCGTGAGCCAGTGTTTTCTCTACTACAATGTAGAAGGCATATGTGTGCAAATGTAAACTTCTAAGTAAATAATACAGTTTTTCTTCTCTCAGATTCAACTTACACTCTGTGAGTGTGTGGAGTGTTTTGATCTAAAGGAGAAGATCGCACAGCAAATCGTGTAGGATTATTCAATATCACAGAGGAACTAACTACACAACAAAAATTAACAGAAAACACATATGAAAAAGAAAGTAGAATCGATGAGAAGAATGAAAAAATAGCAGGTAACAGAAGAGGAAGGTTGGGAATACCTGAAGAGAGGGTACGTGAGAGAAGGGAAGAGACGAAGATTGAGTTGAGACTATAAATGGAGCACATAACCAGCGGCTTAGGGTTTTACATAATGACGGATTTGCCCTTCACTATTTTTGCTTTTGCTTTTTGGCGGAAAAAACTGAGAATGTCTGCGCTGAAAATACTCTCCCAAACAGCTTCCTAATACTTCTAAAACGATATTAATTTTACTAAAAGGTTTTTGCTAATTTTATTTTCCTAGTGATTATTTTTTAAATTCAATCATTTTCTTAAACTTGATGTTTTTTCAATTTAACTCCTTTTCAAAATTTATTAATTTTTAAACTAAAATAAATATTTACAATAAATCTATAAAATAAATAAAAATTATTTATGATAAAATTATAAATATTATTTATAGTAAAATTATAAATATTATTTCTATTTATAATAATAATAATTTTATTATTTTTTATTATTAAACTAATGACAATAATTAAAACAAGAAAAGAATAAACAAATCAAACCATTCCAAATATTTTCAATAAATATATTCTTATTAATCAGGGTTGCTAACCGCACTTATTGATGAAGTTGAAAGTTTTATCATGTCTTATTAGTATGTTTAAAAAAATATTTTTTTAATATTATTTTAATATCCTTTTATATATATATATATATAATTATATTTTAATTTTGTAATTGATTAATTAATATTTTTAATTAAATAAGTTAAAATAATTATTATACTATGTATGAAAACATTTTATTATAATTAATAATTAAAAGTTAATTTATAAATGAATTTTCTTTTAAATTGTCCTTACATCTTCTTATAACAAGTTTAATTTCTAAACTATTTTTTATTTCAAAAATTACAAGTTTGGAAAAGCATGAACCTAATCCATCAAATTATAATTTGACTTGGACAAACTCCCTTTTCAATATCTACTGTTATGGAAACTACTAATCATTTCACGTGGGAATGTAGGTTTTTCTTATAGTTAAAACCAATATAACCTCTATATATCTTGTAGTTTATGTAAATGATAGATATGTACTTTATATATAAATAATTTTTTTATAAAAAAATGTAGTTGATTTTATTAATTATGTTATTAGTTTATGATAAATCATTCTACATGTGGTGTGAGATTAATTTTAGTTATTGATGATGTTTAAAATGTTATTAAAACTTGTTTTACATATATAAATAAGAATAATATTTGAAAAGATTAGCAGTGAAAATACTTATCAGTAAAGCCTAATTTAATCCCATAAAACTGGTTTATAAGTTCAGGTTTGCATCCTACTTATATATTATAATGGTCTTATCTCTAGTCGATGTGGGACTTCCAACACACTCCCTTCACGTCGAGGTATAGACAACTCGAGCGTGAGAGTAGAATTAATGGGTGATTCAATAGTGGTCCGACAATGGGTGTAACAGAATGTTCACATAGATCTCGCTAGGATTGGCTTCAACCATGACTTTGATACCATATTAGAAAGTGGTTTTTTAGCCTAACTCAACCCCATAAAATCGGCTTGTAAGGTGAGGTTTGTAGCACACTTATATATATATATATATATATATATATATATATAATAATAATAATAATTTGGCCTTATCTCTAGTCGATGTGAAACTTCCAACATAAAATTCATTTAGATTTACAGGCTTTTGATATTTAATAGATTTTTTTAATTTATTTTTTCAACTAGACAACTCTTCAATCTTTTTCTTATTCTCGGTCATGTTAACTCTGCTGACTGGTTTGCTCTTCATTATTATCCTCAAAATTATCTCGACTAGGTCAACCTCGTTATCGGCCTCCTCGTCCTCTACCTCCAAGACCTCGACTCTAAGTGTTTTGAGTTTTGTTCACATCAAGTTGTGCCTATACTACTTGGCTGAGAAGTTTATCCTGTTCATCCTAGCTCCTTCTCCTTTGTTTTTGGGGTTCTAATGACTCAGCAAGTTCAATCATACTGAGAATTTTCAAGTCTTTCGATTCTTCGATGGTGCATTCGATATTTTTGAAATCTTTTGTGAATGATCACAAGATGTTTCCCATAACTCGGCTAGTTGGCATTTGTTTTCCATTCATGTCAAGTTGGTTGACCACCTTTTTCACCCGAGTTATGTACTCGATTACTCGCTCTTTGGGGTCTATCTTTAGTTGTTCAACTCTCCTTTGAGAGCTTATATTCATACTTGTCTGACACAGTTGTCACCTTTATGGGCAACCTCAAGACTTCCTTTGTTGATGTGGCATTCACAAGTTTTTTGAACCCTAAATCATCTACTACATTGTAGAGAAAGTATAATGTCGATCTATCTTTGCCACCGTCTGATGTTTTTCTTCATCGGGTTTATTATATTTGTCTTTCACCATATTCCAAATGTCTTAGGATCTCAACAACACCTTTATCTTCATCGGTAATCACTAATTATCATAATTAGTCTTCTTCGTCAATTATAACAGACTCATTCCATTATCAAGCACTCACTTTTTTACTCTCTTTCTTATTTTTCTCTCACTCGGCACTCCAAACATAAAACTCTAGTATCACTCTATTAAAAAAATGACAAATAATCTGCATTGTTATTCAATGCGGTGATTTTCGGTGAACTTTAAACAGTTTTTAAATAAGGGCAAATAAAGTTTTAGACCAAATACAAAAATAAAAACTAAAAACAAAATATCAACTTATTTAAAATAAATAAATACTTAATTTATCTCTAGCTTATTTCAACAAAATATATTAATACCACACCTAAATAATAGAAAATTAAAACTACCAATATCTAACTTATTTATGTCAAAAAATTAAACTAAATATTACTAAACTAAAAATAATATAGTATATGACTGAGGAGTTAGAGTTACAAGTCCAACCAGAAAATGTGTTAGCCGTGAGAAGAGAGAGTGATCATTCCTTAAAAGTGTTGGTCAAGTGGAAGAACATACTAGATTGTGAGAATTTTTGGGAATCCTTGAGTAGAATGATGGAAGCCTTTCCTGGACTCGACCTTGAGGACAAGGTGAATTTTAAAGAAGGAGGTGCCCATATTAACAAAGAATTAGAGGGGCAAATTAAGAAGGCCGAAAAGGTGTATGAGAGGAAGAAGTGGAAACTCATTGCATAAGGTCAACAGGCAAAAACACTATGTTTTTGTTTCTAATAGAATGATCTATGTGTCTATTTGGAGAGAGAGAAATAGACAATGAGAATATATGAGAAAGTTTATATTTCTAGATAGAGGGGGACTGGTTTTGGAGAGTGAAAATCAAATTTATGGATTGGGTTTTTTGGAAAGAGGAACATTTTTCCTCTTTGTTTTAGACACTGAAATAATACAAGGAATTTTCTTATGTTGTTCATTACTGTTTTATTGGTTCTTATAGGTCATCTTTTGCATAAAAAAAACTTTAGATTACACATTTGAAAATATATATAATTTTTAAAAAATTAACTTTCAAATTATACCATATAAAAATGCCTTTTGAATTTTATAATTTAAAACAAGAGGAATGGCAAAGAGGACAGTTTTGTGTTTTAGACACATAAAGGTACAAGAGGAACCATGATACATATAAAAAAAGTGTTGAAATTCGCTTAGAGTTTCTTGCTAAAAAAAAGCAATAAGTAGGTTAGAAGAAAAAGTAATAAAACTTGTTTAGTTGCATATAAATAATAGAGGTAAAGAAAAAAAAAATCTCTTTAATCTATCCCTATTATGTATTTCTTTATCAGTTTTTATCACTCATCTTATCCAAAGTTTACTATTTTATAGAACCAAAGTTATCTTCCTTATGTGGTGCTAAATAGTCGACATGTCAACTACAGCGCTTAATTATAATTATTTCACTAAAAGGTAACTAATCTAGTCAGTAATATCAAATTTATCTGTAATTATAATATTTTTTTTTCAAAACTACTTATAAATAATTAATACTGGTAAAAAATAACAAGTAAATTTTTAAAGTCGAAGTCCTGAACTCTCCATAGCTTCGAAGGAGAAAAAAAGAGACATTTTCATAACATCTAAAATAATTTAAAATGTTTGGTTCAAAAAATAATTCATACGAGATAGTTAAAAACTCTTATAAGAAAACAATAAAATTTAATGCAGATGAAATAAATATTAGTCACTTCATTTTAGAACTTATAGTCAACATGCACTCAACCCAAATCGTCAAAGAACCATATTTCCTTGTTGGTAAGAGCGTTCATTGTCTATGGAGAGATTAGGGAACGGAGAAACTTGTCAAAATTCTTGACACTGGGAGCGTTTTTCAGTTCATATCAATTGATTAACTGAATGCTTTGATTTAGACACTTTTGCATTAACTTGGTGCACCAAGTGGATCCAGCATAGCGTACAAATAAAAGAACAAGTATCACATATATAGAGATTTAAAAGAACAAAGAACTTTATAGTTTATCTGAACATGTTGAATGTTGTAAACAATAAACGTAACGCAATATACAATATACAACTGTCACACTACCTGCATACAATACAATACATTTGCACACATGCGCGAACCCATTACTTAAAAAGGGTCAAATTTATGACCTTAATCAAACTACAGAGAATAAAAGAAAAAGAATTACAGGGGCTAATGCATGCTTATACACAAAAGGTGAGCTTGTCACTATAGTGGATAAGAGTGCATCCAGTCTTAACTAACTAAAACATGGTTTGTTCCTTAGTTAATGAGCATGTGCTACAAAACTTAAAAAACGAAAGGACGTTTACCTTCTAAATCTCTCTTTGATTGCTTGCATTGTGCATTTATTTACTTCCTTCACAACAATAATATAAGAGGTGATTAGTAGACGGTTACAACAGAAGTGTGGATGTAATGATCTTGAAACATTAAGCAGAACACATGGAAGCCCTTTGCCTTGAGAGTAACCCCTTTAGTTTCTTTATAAGCTGGGGATTGGAGCCCATATAGTCTTGGAAGGACTTTTTCAAGTCATGAAGAAAACTACTATCATCATCATGGGGGTATTGGTTTAGCATTTTAGTGAAGAAACTCTTCCAGAGCTCAATGTTCCAGTAACTGTTTTTTCCAACAAGAAAAATATCAGAATGAGAAAGGAAGTTAAAGATAAAAGTAAGAGGGAAAAGCACTTTTGTTGTGTGGCATTAAATTTTCCAAATTAACTTTAGTATCCAGGAAACTAGAAAGATGCAAGTTTCATATAACGACCCCCTTATAAAAAAATAGCTGTGATAAAAGTGATAATTGCATACATGACACAAGGAATATACCGTTTAAAGGGTAGTCTGGGAAGATACACGTAGCCCCCATCAGACTGTTCTTTTTTGACGACTTCCATATAGGAACCATGCAACATCACATGAACAATACCGCAAAGGCCATATGCATCTACCTGTTTGCAGGTGATAAAAAAGGGAAACTCAAGAGCAGTAAATAATGAGTTCCGTTGCATTTGTAGTGCAATTTAAGACGTGACTTACCTGAAATTTCCACGGCTTCTTCTCTAGCATCTCAATGCAGCGAAAACCAGAAGTTCTGCAATCACCCGTAAATACCGTGTGATCTGGAAAGAGTTGCAGATCAATCCCTCTTCCCCAGTCCACAAGGCAAACACCCTACAATATAGAACAATACGACCTGTCGATTTATGAAACCAACGAAAAGAAGTTGTCCATTGCATAGCGAATTGAGTTAAACAGAAAAAATGTCAATAAAAAGGCTATCCACCTTTGGCAAAGCATTGACTTAAGGATAAGGTTCCACACACAAGCTCCACCAGTCTTTTTCAAGACATTTAAATAGAAGCTCTCTCAAGCATCTAAATAGAAGCTCTCTCATGCAGAAACGACTAGTGATACTAAGTGATTCTATGTGAAATTAAGTGTTTTGAAAGCAATAGTATAGTAAAGCCTCCGTAAGCGCAAGATAAATACACCAGAGTGACCTTTATTTGTAAAAATTTCACTTTGTAACCTCTAACAAGGAGTGTTCATAGTTTATATCCTCTCTGAAGAGTTTTCCTTGTAACCTTTGTTATTGTAGCCAAGAGTGGTAGTAATAAAATATACAGGAAACACAAAAGCGGTTTAATGTTAAAAAATACTTGTTCTTTATCTTAGGAGATAGATAAATAGTTAGGAGTGGTTTTGTATATTTGGTGTAAACCAGAAGTGACAATGATAAACTTGTAATCAAGCTTTAATTAATGAAACCTTTTTACATGTTGTAAAGGAAAACAAGATACAACCCAGTTTCAAGTTGAACCAGTATAAAACTTGTATTTCATTGTTTCGTCTATTATTACTCTTGTACCAATTGTCGGCTATCGTTTTCAAGCTTTGCAAAAACCCTCTTGAAACGTTTTCCATCTATTTTATGATCAACCCCAAAGTCTGTAATCATCATCCTATTGCAAAAATGTTTCAAAGCATTTTTAAAAGTTCTATTCAATTCCCCTTTCTAGAGCTAACATGTTACTTCAATTGTATTCATCCAGATAAAAACTAACCTCATCACACCAAGGACCACTTCGGTTCAAGAACCCATCTTCAGTAAGGTCACTCCTGAAAAATTGTTAGAAATGTAATTAGACCCATCCATAAAAGCAAATCATGTAACCAACTTGAGACAACGCGCGGTTACTAGAGCCTGCATTGCACATCGTACAATGCTAATCAAATAAAAGACTTCCAAAAAATTGCAACCAAGTCTTGTCATGAAATGTGGCAAACATGTTTATCAGATTATATTGATGATGCTTTCAATTTTCCTCCGGTAGATGATGCTTGGGTAATACCTAAAATCCTTAGATCCAAGGGTATAAAATAACAAGGACGCAAATAATGATTCGAAAACCCCCCCTCCTTTAGATACATTAATCGTACCATCATAAATTAAGAATTGAGAAACAACTTTAAGATTACATTCTTGCAAGGTACAAACAAACAAATGAATGAAGGAAATGTAGAAATGGATAATTTGGAAAGAATGAAAAAGTTTTGAAGTATTAGAATACTGATTGTACAAACATGAGGTTTGTGAAAAGAAGTAACGTCAGCATGAACTGTGCATAAGCTGCTTAAATTTACCTAGCATATCGAATTAGCAGATTATCAGGCTTGAAATCACCATGAATCAAGCCAACACCATGCAAAGTTTCAACCATGTGTAACATTTCAATAGTGTAGTAAATGCATAACACTTCTTCCATGGATTTTCCTAAGACCAGATATGAGTTCACCACATCCTGCATAGTATTTTCAGTTGAAGATTAATACTAAATGACATTGAAGTAAATAAGGAAAATCACAGGAAATAAATGACGGACCTGTAGTGTCCCATTAGCTAAATAGTCACATATGAGTATACTAGAGTCAGAATAGAGATGAATTCCGTGAGCGAAACCATAACTTGACCTCTGATAAAGCAAAAGTCAGAATTATCAGATGCTCATAGAAATAGTGGGTCGATAGTATAGTTGACAACAACACACCTCTCTGTCTACGATGCGCCGATCAAGCTGACGATAAATGTAAAATTCCCACGGGAAAGCTGGTTTTTGTATCTGCTATTTAAGGGTTAATGGTTCAAAATACGTCTAAATTCTAATGAGACAATGGGTCTCCAATTGGGAGAAAAATTATTTGAAAGGTCATCATCACCTTTAGAGCAACAACATTGTCAGGATCACTGTTGACATTAGCCTTATATACTTGGGCAAAACCACCCTGTCCAGCACATCCCTTTATAAGGTACTTCATTCCACCTGTAATGTCATGATAAGGACAAAGGAGTAATTGTGCTGTTAGTAAAATAAATTGAAGCTCGCATATGAAGAACCAGCTTATAGAAAAATAAGTAAGACTCTAGTATAAACCATTTTGACACATTTATCCACGCACACACTTATGTATACACAGAGACACGCTCGCGCCAATTATTTGGTGATTGTTTTGCTCGACATTAATAGGAACTAAATTGATTTTTTATTCATCTTTCCAGGACAATAACAGTAACTTTTACTTTTTAGGAACAAATGTCACCTGACTCCAAGTTTTCCAAGAACCAAAGTTTTGTTTTATTCTCAGATTTCAGATAATAAATACGATAGGACTAACAGTAAACAACCTATCTCAATAACTTTATTCCTTGATGAATTCTTCAACGCAGATAAGGCCACTTTTCCTGAGTATGGTTTAGCGCTTGAACGGTACCCCTGAAAGCGTCTTGAAGGAAGCATAAGGGAACTGAATCTTTGTCACATGTGTTAAATCAAGGCGAATAGATATTAAAGGGTTAAACATCTCACATCAAATTTCATAAGTAAAGGATGTATCTTCTTTAACAGGCTATCCATGGTGGAAGTGTCCCAAGGATTAATGCTACAATTTTCCAATTTCATGGATTCTATATCATCAACCTGAACTCATACATAATATAACAACCCTTGAATTAGTAATTAGAAATCCCAAAATTGAACTGAAAATTTTGTTTTTTAATTGTGAGAGATTGTTCCTATATGGTACCTTCAGGTTTGAAGCAGCATTCTGTATTTCAGACATTCTATTGAGAAACAAGGAATGCGCCTTCCTCAACCACTCAACTGGCTTCGCATTCCTATCAAAGATAGACCCAAACAGTAAATCGAAATTACATTATTATTCAACTTGCAATATCAACAAAACCAACCTGCCAATCCCAAGCTGATAGATGGAGAGAGCATCACGCAATCTTCCCTTCAACTCAAATAAACTTGCAGACCAAACATAAAGTGAAGAATTATTGGCACATACATTACTGTCCACCATTTCTTTGAAAACACTGGCAAAATCATCACTAACTCCCATCTGCACAAAGAAACCAACATAACCAAGATGAATCCTTCCAAAAGTTCCTCAAAAGTAACAACATTCCACGTCAAATCCTAGCTCTTAAACCATTATAAACTTCCAACAATATAAATGAACTCCCCAATTACTACATGGGCGCAACCACAAGTTACTATCTTAGTTGCAAATTGCAATACTAGTTAGATTAATGCATTAAGATCCATTCAGACAAAACTTATATGCGAACATGTTAAAATAAACTTATAAAATAAGAAAATAGAAAATGTGTGTAAATCAACTTAGGCTCTATTTAAATAAAGTTGTCCCCAAACAGTTATAACATAAGAAAATAAAATGAAAGAAATGTCTCCTAAAAATTGAAATTGGTTTATGAAAAAGCTAGTTTCTAGAATCTTTTTACTTAACTACTCGTCCAAAATTTATTTTAATTTTTTGATGCTTAACTTTATCTTAGATAAGAAACTTAATTCATTTTATTTTCTGCTGTGTTACTAAAGTACTTATTCCAGAATTTATCCAAAGTGAATATTGTTGAGTTTCAATCTTCAGAGAAGAAGTTCTTTCATCTCAAATATGTTTGTTTAAACTATTGTTCATAGAAGACTAATATTTTAATGAAATAATAACTTGCTAGAAATTTTTACACCTTTAGGTAAACTATTTAAGAAAGCAGAAACAGAATCTACAATATTCAGAGAACAGGTTTTTTTTTCTGCTTTTATTTACAATATCATTATTTTAAGCACAAACAACCCAAAATCTACCAAATCTAAAGTACACAAGTTGAGAGAAAAAAATGTAACTTACTTTGCTTCTTATATTCTGCTTTTATGCAAGTTTTTGTTCATAAATTGATCTAAATAAAGCCTAGGACACTGCAATTAACTAGGTTAATTACTGTTGCTTGTTGAATTGTTAAATCTGTGTGCACTATAACCTAGATCGAAGAACTATTTTTCTCAGAGAGAGAGGGAATTACATAGATGAGCCAGATTTTGAGGAATCTGACGTCGTTCCGATACCGGTCATTGTTCTTGAAGTTTCTGATGCAATCTCCGAGTAAGTTACTGAGGTTTGGAGTGGAATCACCCGAAGCTTCTAGGGCTTTCTTGATAGACCTGAATTCACAAAAAAAAAATACACATTAAATTAATGAGATTGTGGAACTTTGGGTCAGCAAAGAGTTCCAGAGAGAAAGGGATGAACCAAAGAAAGGGTACGAGAGGATCCTCAGGTGAATTAACCGCAATTGTGAAACCAGGTGAATGGCTGAGCGCGGTGGTGATCATGGAGTTGAACCTCGAACTCACTCAGAACCTGATAACTGAGAGTAGAAGCGGGCGGGAGCAGCACAAATTTGAATTTACATGCTTTTTTATAATTAAAAAAAGTTTGGAGGTCTCCCTGTAATTTTTTTTCACTGAAAACAACCCAATGTTAAGAGAATAATAATCAAATAGAACTTCTGAGTTAGGAAAAATATTTAGTTAAGTATATATTTTGCGTTTATATAAAAAATAACAACATTTACAAAAAATTTAATTTTATTGCTTTAATTTTAATTTCATTAACGAATAATTAGACGTATATTTAACTTTTAATAACAATTACCTGTCTTTATCATAAAAAACTAACCTTAATAATTAATCTTGAATTTTTTATTTATATAATTTAGGTTTAAATAATAATTAAGTATCTATTTTTATTGAATTTATTTAATTTAATCTCCTTTTTTTCAAACAAATTGATGTCAAAATTTATCAATTTAGTCATTTTTAATAATTTCACTTAAATATATTTAGGGTAATGATATATTGACATTTTTTTACAACTTTTTGACTCTAACACATGTCAAAAATCATTTGTGTATAGGTTTTAATATGCATTTTCATTCATAATTCTACCGTTGTTCGTGTTGAAGTTTTGTCCTTCTTTGGCTATGGGTTTTGGTCTTTGTCTTTTGGTATAGGTTTTAGGTTTCTTTTTGACAACGACAAAGTTTTTGGGTTTTTATTTTTCGAATCCCTTTTTCGTCAACATTAGGTTTTTCTTCTTCCTTGATTCTACATTGTTGTGTGGGCTTGTTTTGTTGTTTGGTGGTTTTCTTGTTTGGTTTCAATCTGTTTGTTTAGTTGTGTCTTTCTGTTAGTTGGCTTTTGTTGTTCAGTGATTTTGTCTTTTCCCTTTTTGTTTGTTTTTCTGAAATGGACAAACATAGTAAAGTTGGTCAGGATAATCATGGCAGCAACAAGGTGTGTGTGGCTAAAATATTTATTACGATGTTAATGCACTCCTAAGGTGAAGAATGGTGGGATTTCATGGTCACATGATACACCAAATCTCACAACATTACATTCAAAACTAGGAAAGAAAACCTACAGAGTTGGATGGAGAGCAGAGTTCAATTAAATGGGGACATATGTCTAAACTTTTGCACAGGAAGGTCCATAGACTTGTTCACAAAAGTTTTATACCTAAAAGATTCATTACCGTGATAATGCACTCCTAAGTGAAGAATTGTGGGATTTTATTATGACGTAATAAACCAAATTTTCAATAGAACATCCAAAATGAGAAAAAAAAACATGCACAATTAGGTGTGGACCATAGTTTAATTAAGTGTGGACTTACGTGTAAACTTTAGCACATAAAGGTCTACACACTTGTTCACAAAAAATGTTTTGTAGTTAAAATATTCATTACCATATTAATACACCCCTAAGGTGAAGAATGGTGAGATTTTATTACCACATAATAAACCAAATCTATCAATAGAACATCCAAAATGAGGGGAAAAAAATTACACAATTGGATGGGGACCACAGTTCAATTAACTCTGAACCTACGTGTCAACTTTTGCACACTTGTTCATAAATGTTTTATATTTAAAATATTCATTACCATGTTAATGCACCCGTAAAGTGAAGAATGACGGGATTTTATTGCCACATAATAAACTAAATCTATCAACAAAATATCCAAAATGAGAAAAGAAAAACTACTAAATTGGGTAGGGATCACAATTCAATTATATGGGGACCTGCATGTAAACTTTTGCACACAAAGGTCCACACACTTGTTTACAAATATTTTATACATAAATTATTTATTACCATGTTAATGCACCCTAAGATGGAGAATGATGAGATTTTATGATCTCATAATAAACTAAATTTGTCAACACCACATCCAAAACTAGGAAAGAAAACTTGCACAATTAGATGGCGAGCACAGTTCAATTATGTGGGGACCTACATATAAACTTTTGCATACAAAGGTCCACATAGTTCAATTACCTATGGATAAATTTGTATGTAACATTACTTACAATCATTTCACCTTCAAATTATTGTCTCTATGTAATATGTAGGTAACACTACTTTAGGTATGAATTTTTGACCTTACATATGTATTTTGGCCATAGATAACAACAATTTTTCTTATAGTATTATAAAACCACTAATACTTGATGCTTTGGGCAGTTGATCTTTCTCTCGTCTTTTCTTCTAATCGATTTGAGTGGTAAAGAGGGGAGATGTACGTTCAAAAGATGTTTTGATGCTTAAGTTAATATTTAGTTATTATTAGTCTTGGACTTTGTGATTAGGTATTTATAAAGTGTACCTTTGGTCTTTACAACCACTAGTATTTATAGGATTGCTTGGTGGGTCTATTGGTAATCACGAACTAATCTAAGTCTAAGTATGGTGTAATTGAATTTATCACTAAACCTCTTGTAATGGTTATGTTAATCCTCTTTCAAGCCGTTTTTGGATTTAGTGTGCGGTCGAACCCAAGCTAGCCAAAAATTGATAATTGAGAAAAGGTCATTGGTCGATTTAGGTGTGACAAAAAAGTTTTTTTATTTTCATTGATTGAATCGTATAGTAAAAAGTACTTTATTTTTAATTGGATTTAGATTTCATTTTAGTTAAAATTTCATTTACCATCTTTAATTGAATTTTATTTTAATTGAAATTTATTTAGACAAATATTGGGTGATGTGGAAACTCATAATACAAATAAGACAAAATTTTAATTATATTGAATTTGAATTAGGTCAAACACAAAAGAAGTGACATTTGTTTCGTCTTCCATATGATCTACGAACATTGGTTGGCGACAACTTCAACAATATGAATGTTAGATTTGAACAATTGGAACTAAACATGAGTGACATATTTGATACAATTGATGCTCGAGTTGAACATCTTGAGCAAGACATGAGATACTTCATTTTAGTCCACAGGGCAGATCTTCATAGATAGATTTCCATTCAATTTTATTGTCTTGTAATTTTATTTTTAGCTTTTTGTAATGCATTTCTAATTTAATAAAATAGTTTATATTTTCTTTATGACTTTGTTTTATGCTTTTCATTTCTATTTACCTTCAAACAATGACTCATGGTACAAATAATAACACATATAAATGTAATCAACAAACATGTATTTACAATAATTAGAATAAGAACACAATAGTATCATACACATGTTAAAAAAAGTATTACAATGTAATCAACAAATATAACCTACATTGATAGTAAAGAACAAAAAAAACTCTTTGCTTTAACACCAAAACCCTCTAGTAATCGATTACAACCCTGCTGTAATCGATTACCAGAGAGTTTTTACCCATTTACACTGTTGGTAATCGATTACAATCCTTATGTAATTGATGACCAGAGAGTTTTTGTCCATTTACACGGTTGGTAATCGATAACCAATGAGTTTTTGCCTATATAAGGTGAAGTCATGCCCCTTGTAATCAATTACAAGGCCTGATAATCGATTACGAGACCCTAAAATCGTTTTTGAGTGCACGATTTCACCCCTGAACATTGTGTTAGGGTGAAGTTGCACGATTTCTTCATTAAAGTTGTTTGGGATACCCACAAGTTGCCTAAAACCGTAAAATTAATTTTTTTTGCCTAATTGGATAAAATCCTATTACAAATTGTCTATTTACCTAAAAAACATGTTCTTTTATTTACATGTGATTTATTCATTTTTCACAAAATGTATTATAAAGGACAAATTAAATTTGTTTCATTAATCTTAAATAAAGAGATAAGATGTGTTTACATTTTAAATAATGTAAAATTTAAAAATAATAAAATGTTTAGTAAAATGTTGAATTATAATTTCTTTTTTAATTTTAAGGAGATTCTTTCAATGCTAAAGGTCATTTGACAATTCTAATACATAACTCTATAATAACGTTTTTAAAAATATTATTGGTGAAATTTGTCAAATTAAAATTTGGTGACAAAATCTAAAAAATTATGAAACATTAGCAATTAAATATATGATTCTAAACCAAATAAGTAAATAAATGCTTTTACCTAAAATTGAAAAAAAAAAAAATAAACATTTTAAAAAAATATGTTAAACAGAAATTATCATTCTGTTAACAAAAGAATGGGTAAAGATTCTTTGACACACTTAAATATTTTACATTCATTTCACACTTTTTTGACCATTTTATCCTTGTAGCATGTGTCAAATGAAATGAATGTAAAAGTGTGTCATGATATCATTACTCTTAAAGAATATATTATTTTGATGTACATAATCTTTTTCAATTTTACTATTTTAATAAATAATTTTTTAAATTTAAATAATTATTTATAATCAACAATTATTTTTCAATTTTACCCCTTTAATAACTATTATTTTTAAAACTAAAAATAATTATTCATAATAAACAAACCATTCACACAATAAAAATATTTATTTTTATAATTATTTCATTTAAATTATTTTATAATTTATTGATATTTTTCACTTTAAAAATTAAAAATAATTTTATAATTCAATAAAATATTTGTTATAATAAAAGAATAATACAGATTACATTGTGTTTTAACTAATTGCCTATATAATTTTAATAGCGAAAGAAATTACACAAATAATTTGGCCAATGTGCTCATAAAATCAAATGATACGCAACTATCATTTTAATAAAGTAGTTTTAAACTACATGAATTTTTTTTAAATAAAACTCTAAACTATATTTTTAGCTAATTCCTTAATAGTATAATTTTCTAAATTAAGTCCCTAAAAAATTTAAAATAGTTTTAAATTATATTTTTTATCACAATTTCAAACCCTATAAACTATATCTAATTCCAAAAACTTTAATTTAGAGATATAATTATTACTTTTAATTTACAGATTTTATTTTCTTAAAAAATAATTCAAGAGCCAAATAAAAGTAATAACCCTAATTTATGTTAATTTGGACCGTAATTGGGATTTTCCAAATCCATTGGTCATACTCAAAACAACTGAGCCTGGCTCACGCACCAGTTCCCCGCTCAAAACCTCCAAACGAAAACCCTTATTCACTCTTCTCATTCCAAATCTTAATCCAATTTTCTTATTCAATAACTATCTTCTCTCTTATATGTGCGCTCCTTCGCATCGCTAACTGAGGGAGAGAGTGTTGAGTCAAAGCAACTGAGAAGGAAAAAGTGTTTAGAAAACATCGTCAAGTATAGCGGTAACAATGCACAAATTCTTCTTATATCCCTTTCCTTCTGGTTTTTGTCTTAATTACCAGTTATAGTTATATTCTTTATTCGTGCCTATTTCATGATTAAAATGCCATACGAGCCTTTCTGTTTTTTGATGAAAAAATTCTGTTTTTTGATGAAAATTTTGAACAATGCGCTTGGATATATGAATAGGGTTGACTCTGTGAGTTGTGTTTTTCTTCTTCTGAGATCCTATGTATTTGATGAAAATTGCCAAACTGTAGATCACCAGTGTGATACAACAATAAATGAAATTAGTGTGTTTGGAAAATCATCCAACGGACGTTTATACTAAGAATGACGTCAATTTCTTTGTTATACGCTGAATCGATTCTTGGTGGCTTCTTATGTGCGACAAAATTTTGAGGTTGAAGGGGGAGGGGGTAGATTAAGTTAAGTACTTGTTGTTTATTTAGTTTAATTTGAATATTTTACTACCACAATCTGTTTGATGAATTGTCTATGTAAGACCAGATAATTTGTACCATTCTAGGTATAAATCAACTATTGAAATATTATTTATTAATAAGTTATTTTCAGAAGTTGGTTAATTTGTTAGAGTTTATGGTGGAATGTATGAGTTTTACATAGCGTGAAATAGTATTTGTTGTATTAAAAATGAAAATATGTGTAAAATGTGAAATAAGAATAACTTAAAAAGGTATTAATTGGCAATAATGTCAGTAAAAATAAGTTGGTAAGTTGGCGTAGTAGTAAGGTGTGTATATGGTGTAAGTGACCAAGAGGCCAGGGGCTCGAACCTTACTGAAGCTAAAGAAATAAATGTATAAACTGATACGTGAGTGGTGCCCTGTTATCGTAAGGGTGGATTGATAAAAAGGACTTCTGTGTTGGTTTACAATGTCTTACTATAAGCTTGATTTAACTGTATTTGGCTGTCGGATCCTGTAAAATGCTGTGAATTCACGTACTGCTATGTGCAATACTGTTTTAGTTTCGGTTTAAGCTAATTAAGTCTTCTGGAATTATGGATTGCTGTTAGTTGAGTTTAGTTGACTTGGGAATGTGTTTAAAGGTAAATTAAACTCTATTTGACCTGATAATGGTTGTTGGGGGTTATGACTTGCTGTTGTTCACCCTAAAAGTTGCTATTGGGATAATTCTACTGTTGTATGATCACTATTAACACTTCTGATTGCTGTTGGGCTGTGAAAGCATGCATTGATATGCTTAGGGTGTTTATGGGCACTGTTTTAAGCGGTACATGTAATATGATGTTCTCAGATGCATTGGTTGCAATTATAGGGTCTTGTTTGATGATATTTAACGTTGGTTGGGTTGTCTAAAATCTTTACGGGTTCTGAACTAGAGGGTACCAGTTTTAAGTAGTGTCTGTGGCTGTTAGCATTGGAAATGGGTGCTGGGAATGGATGACTATTACGGTTATAGGACAGAACCTACAAACTATTAGGTGTAACAGTGTTTCTTGGTTTATTTTCTCTGTTTGTGCTTCTGATTTGGTGATGACATTCAATGTATGACGATCCCTTACTCTCTGAGTAATTACATGCACTGGATTAAGGAATTGGGGTGCAGGTTGGCGTGACTTTTGTGGTTACTGTTTTGTAAATTAAGATTAAACATCTTGTCTAATGTGCTATATGTTTTAGTTTTTATTATGTGTTAAATTGTGATCTGGTTGTGAGCAAAGAATTATATTTTTGAGGCAAAGAGCTATACTTTTTGTCACCCATATTTGTTTTAATATGAATTATATTTTTTGTAGGCAAAGAATTTTAAGGATTTATGTATTGGTTTACAATTGAATTTTTATAGTTGGTTTTGTAAATATTAATTAACATTGGGATTTATTAGATGTATTCTATTTATGTTTTTTGAGGATTTTTATAATGTTGCAAAAAGTTTTTAAGTTTTAAGACGTTTTAGTGACTCAAAAAAATTGGGGTGTGTCTACACCAAAATTTTCCTCCTTCAAGTGGCGTGAATAATAAAGTTTGCTTTTTTATTTGTTTGGTTGATGCAATTTGAAGCCTTCAAAAGTAGTTGGGATCTTATTGTGTTTTCACATGCTTGCATTTATCTGATCAAAATGCTAACAAAACATGTGCAGTAAATGTCTGAGATAAATCAGACCAATGCGCAAACTATTATTTAGTAAAGATAGGGGTGAGCAATCAAAAATGCCAAACCAATCCGTAGATTTTTTTAATTTTTTATCTATTAATCAATGCATTTGGGATAGAAAAAGAGTAATTCTAAATCCTTGTACAACATTTTTCCACTAATCCTCCTACTTAGCAAACAAAAGTGCTGGATATATTTTTCTCATGTTGTAAGGTATTAGCATGTAGTTTCTTTAATAAGTATCACTGGTTAATAGGCTATAACATTACTCAATAATAAAATTATTTTTTAATTTAATTTCTTCTTACCACAGAAAAACAAAACCCATACCAGGTAGCATTCTCTAGTTCCAGGAATTTGGCTAACATTGAAACCCTAATGAGAGAAATATAATAGATATTTCTTAATGTTAATGGCGATTATCTGATTGTGCAGATATAGACGATGGAGTTCTGCCCTACATGTGGTAACATGCTGCAGTTTGAATTGCCCTATTTGGATCGGCCTTCAAGATTTTTTTGTTCTGCTTGTCCATATGTTTGCCACGTCAACAATAGGGTAGGAATTAACTTTCCCCATTTCGTGCTTCCTTAATATATTTTTAGTTGCTTGTGCGTGGTTTTTATGGTTTCACCTCACAGGTCAAGATCAAAAGAAAGCAAAGGTTGGTGAAAAAAGAAATAGAGCCTATAATCTCCCCAGATGACATGAAGAATGCTCCAAAAACTGAGGGTACATTCCCTTTCTTTCTTATTTAAATAGACATTATCTTTGAAGAATTATAGTTTAGGATGTTCCATAAATTTATTCAGAATTCACCATATATTAAGCACTGTGATGAATAACTAACAATCTTTTTGAATGTTTCTATCTTTGGAGCACAAATACTCAAGTTTTAATAAATTATCGATGTCTGGCACTTTTATCAATGTCCTGCACTTATATGATATCGAAGGGCATATGGTACTTAGAGCAAGAAGATAAGTGTTTCAGGATGAAGTCAGAACTTTTTATAAGTTCTAGTCTTTCGCACATATTATTGCAGAAGGATTAGGTTGTAGCACATATTTTATTGCTTACTATAGCTGCTCTGGTGCTTCTGTTGGACCCTGGTCTCCCATATCCTGGTTCCCACGGTTCATGTTACTAGGCCTAGAACCTCACTTCTCGTCACTCCTGGGTCTTGCTCACACATTTTATGTTCAATAGCTCTTGATTCTGTTGCATATTTTTTGAATCTTCTCTCTCTTGCAACTTTCTTTCCCCCTTTGTGTTGTGCCTTTGGCAATGACTGTTTGTTGCCATGTTGAATAAAAGCAAAGAAAATGGTTACAAAATGGGGTAGAAGGCTCTAATATCCTGGTATAATTCTAGATTTAGTAAATTTGCTTCTTTGGAAGCTGAAGACGATTCTGCTCCACTGTGTTCATGGTTAAGTTAGCCTACCAATTGTGTGAACAAGTCATTGATCACCAGAGATGAAGTGATTTGTTAGTAATTCCAATATAGTTTAGCTTTGAATACAAATTTGGGAATAGTATGTGAGAAATGCTAGCAACACTCTTTCTAACCCTCTCTATTATAAGCTGTAATTTATTGTAAATTGTTTGCTAGTTTTCTTCCCATTTAATAAGTCTCACTTCTAACTTAGAAGTGGAATAACCAAAGTTATGATTTCTTATAAATTTTATCCAATATTAGAAAGAGTGTTGCATTCCTGATACTGCTTGTATTTTGGGAGGCCAAGCCATGGTTCAATCGTTAAGGGTGATGCTGCAAGTTGTGGATTAAAATCCTGGAAGCAACCTCTTTGTTTAAGGGAAAAAACTACGCATATTTACCCTTTCCACTCCAAATCCCAGTTGGCTAGAGACTTGTGCATTGGGTCTCTGATATAGGCCCTTTCTCGTGGTGAATCTCGTACAAATATAAAAGGGATAAGAATCACAAATAAATGTGATTTAGCATGACACTCTCACAAAACAATGCAATAATGTTAAAATTTGGTTTTAGGAAGTATGGGAAGTTGAAATTTTGTTCTGGTTCAATTTGAAACTCGAACATGAATTGAACTAAATCTTAATCTCAAGTGATTCACGACATTGTTGAATGATACCTGCAACACTTATTGTGTTTGGTTGTGTCAATATTGTAGTTTGGCTTGTCGTTCATCATACACTTCCATTTTGATTTCTCTTATATTTTTAGTTGGTACAAAGTTTAAGAATTTTTGTAATTTTTTGGTTATGATTAATAAGTTATCCCCTTGGTGGAAAAACATATAATTGACTGATTGGTAAAATCATAAATTGGAATACAATAGTCATAATGACCAAACTCATTCATCCAAAAAAAAGAGATTATTCTTTCCAGTGTCGTATGAAGATATTTTTCAGGGATAATGACTGATATTAAAAATGGAATCCTGACTAATTATGTCATATTTGTTTCTTTTTTTGTCCTTATCAATTCCTTGTTCTTTTTTTCCCTTTTTCTCACTCATTTCCTTTTGTTGTAGCGACATGCCCATATTGCGGTCATGGCGAAGCTGCTTTCAAAGAATTTCAGACTAGATCTGCTGATGAGCCAGCAACTCTATTTTATCGTTGCTTGAATGATACATGTCAAAAACAATGGCGCGAAGATTGATTTCAACCTTGTCCTATATATTTTTTCTTGTCCAAGGATAGAAAAGCTTTTGAAGTTGATTATAATTGGGCTTATATTACAGCCAAGTGGTTTTGAATCATTTTAAAAATTGACAAATGAAGAAGTGCTACGTATCTTAGTTATTGCTATTATTATGATCATAGTCATGAAGGTTTGTTTTCAGGATTGCAAAAGTGAGATAGAAAAATTCCTCATGCATTTCATATAAAATATTTGAAATTGCCAAATAACTTGAAGTTAACATAAATATTTTGTTATTCACTGTTGTATTATGCTTGGTATTTTGTATAATTTTTAAATTTGATTTTTGTATTTTGGATCCACATGGCTTATGTTTTTAAATATTTTCGCATAAAATGTAATGGAAATGTCGAATTTTATATAATAGGAATTGGTTCAGGAAAAATTTGACCGAACGAAACAATTTGGTTATAGCAATAAACTCCCAAAATTCAACACGAGTAAAGACTTTTTATATAATCTAATTTTTTTATGGTACATTAACGATACCAAGTAACTCTTTCTAAAAGTAACCTACAGTGTATGTATGTTAATACAAAATCTATCTTTTTAAAAATAACATTGTATAAAGGATAAAAGACATTATGAAAAACTGAAGATATTAATTTATTCAATATGAAAAAAATCATAGAAAACTACAATATGTGTACAGTTTAACTTATATCTAAGCATGGTTTTAGTAGTTCAAAAATTTCAATTTTTAAAATTCGTCATCATCAATGAAGAGGAAATAATGACTTTAGAAGGCTTATTGGTACGAGAGAATTTTTTTTTCATACAATGAAATCATAATTTATAGGAAATCGCAAATCCTTGCGTAGGAAAGATTAAAGGTTAAGACAAGTTAACTCGGAACGAAGGTCTAAATGAGTTGGTCTGGGTCGAACATTGACATAAGCGGGTAGGGGCTAATGGTCGAAACGAGCGACTCATGCCAAAAGTTAAGATGAGCCAACTGGGTAGAACGTTGACACAAGCAAGCCCATACCATAGGTAAACAAGTCGATCAAGTAAAATGTTGAGACAGGTTGCCCCACACCGAAGATTGAGACAGGTCGACCCTAATTGATGGTTGAAACAAGTCGATCAACACCAAAGGTTAAAACGGGCCGGCTTAGGTAGGATGATGATATGGATTTTAGCACGACACGACTAGTGCACAAGTTGCACATAACAAGCATTTTATCCTTCTCTTAGAAGGACTTGTGCAACAAATGACAACTCTTGCAATCCATAACCTATTTAGATTACAAGTTCACAATAACACCAAAAAACTTTTTTTGTATTTTTATCAAACAGTTGTTGTGCAACAAAAATTCACATAAAGTATGTACAATTTTCAAGGTTAAGTTTCAACAACTTCCTTTTCATGTGTTGATAGGGGGAGTTATATCTAGCAAAACCCATCTCATATATGTGTTTTTGATGATGAACAAAAGAAATATTTTATAGTTTCTTGTACAACAAATGACAAAACAATTGATTGATCATTATTGTGTTTGTTCTTGAAATGATTGGTATATGAATTCATTGTATGGAAATGAATCATAAGTTGAAACATATTGCACATTGTATATCTGGAAGAAATAATCGATTAAACAATTTATATAATCTGTTAAATTTCTTCATATTTCAGTACATGCTTAATAGGGGCAAAACAACTATGTTTTAACTAATTACATTAGTTGTATAATCGATTAAAACAAGTTGTTATGCCAACATGTGTTTGCTGATTGCATTGATGTGTTTAGAAAGGAAAATTATTTTGAAATTTGCTTAAGTATGGAACTTAACCGATTACATAAGTTTCATAATCGGTTAAAGTGTTTATCTTGTGAAAATCATTTTCATTAAAAGCTATAACTTCCTATAACGATCATATTTGTTTTTTGTTGGCTTGTATGATTTATCTAATCAATTGCATGTGCCGTTTAATCTGTTGAATCTGAAACAGATGTAAAACTGTTAAAGCAGAAGAAAAAACTTAACAAATTACATTATGTACTTGATCGATTAAACTACATCATTGTGAGAAAATTCTATAAATAGACGCGTTGTGTGCTGCTTCAATACGAATTCATGCACTTACACTTTCATAACTGACTTGTTTGTTAAGTATTGATTGCAAGAGCGTCCTAGGCTTCTTGAAGAATCAAGCTTACTCATTTGGAAAGAAATTCATCAAGATTCTTGCAAGATAACTGTTCTTACACATTGCTGACCATATTCTGTACTTGAGGTGTATACTTTGAGGATCATTGTCTGCACTACAATCAAGAAGATTATGTTCCCTGTTGTTGTGAGCCAGAATGAGAACCGGTGTGTTCTTCATTTAGAGATGTGATTACTCTAAAGGTTATAGAAAGTTGGAATTGCTTTCTAGGTTGTACTATAGGTGATATTGAATTAGGGAAGGAGAGTGCATTGAGAGCGAAGTTCTCTGTGTTCTTGCTTGTATAACTCTATCATTATAGTGGTTCCCTTCAACTAAGGTTGTTGAAGGAAGACTAGATATAGGCTTGGCCGAACCAATATAAATATTTGTGTTGATCTTTCTATCCCTTCTCTTTTATTATTTTTCATATACTTGTTATATTGCATTCCAAGAAACCTTAAAGATTTTGAAAACTTTTGAAAAGAACAATTTTTTAAAGGGTTAACCAATTCACCCCTTCCCCATCTTGGTTGAGATACAAGGCATCACTTTTTCTACATCATGTATCCTCAATTATCTCAATTCAAAATTCAAGTTAAAATCAATTCACAAATATACTAAAATTTAATCCTTATTGACTTTGAGTTTATGATAACTCATGAAGTTCGAATTCCTCCAATCCTCAACAAGTGAAATCATGCATTAAACTCAATAATCTTAAGATTATGAATTAATCATGTTCTATCCTTAGATATAAGCTTCATTAGGTACTTAGTTTCAACTCTAGGTTCAAAAAACATTTTCCAACACTTCCAGAATCAACAATCAAGTTATGGGTGATCAAGTCACGGAAAACATTAAGCATAAAAATCAAATATTAACATTGAAATGGAAAAATGTATATATTAACATCACAAATTACACAAGTATTCATTTATTAGTTTTCCACGGTGGAGAACCTAGGTCGTACAAATTGAAGATATAAAGAAGAAATTGTAACAAAAGAGAAGAACAATGCCCTATCCCATGGAACCTAATAGTTGCTCCAAGCTCCAATTGCACGCCCCATTCGCATCCACATCTATAGTATGGAAATCTCTCCCTTTAACAACCTCCAAGAGCGTCTCTCAGTCACATAAGGTGAAGAAAAAGTGTGGGATTGAAAGAATAAGCCAAACCTTAGCGAAAGACATGAATAAATACTTATTTGAAATGTTAGCAATGCCACCGCCCGACAACATCTCAGTACCATTGGGCACCATCAATTAGAATTCGAAACGGACAGCCTTTGCCCAACGCTTGAGCACCACTGAATGTTGGTAGTCATCGCCTGACGCCGATGAACCATTGCCTAACGTCCTTACTTTTAGTAGCTTCTTGCCCAACGAGCTTTTGTGTCTCACAACAAGAGGTGCCTTGCAACCGAGTTCTTTTTTGTGACTTTACAATGTTAGGCATGGTTCTTGTGGCACTATTGATAAGCTTTTTAGTCACCTCAAAGCCAACAAAACCTACTCCCCACTAATGTAGTATAGGGCTGACTAGGGAATCAATCCAAGGACTTGGTACTTATTAAGAATAGAATTGTAGCCTAATTATTTATTTACTAAAAACTAAAACTAGGTGAGGAAAATAAAATGTAAAATGAAATATAATATGATAAAAACTAATTAATGATGCATGATTAAAGGAAACTAATACCTAAGTAAAACTAATGAATAAAGGAAAAAAAAACAATGCATGATATCTATCCTATATTATTGTAACTAATGTAATATGGACTAACAAAACCTAATTAATGCAATTAAAAGAAAACTATAATGGGTAACTAAACAACCAAATTTAGAAATTCAAAAATAAAATGAACCCTAAATACTAAATGAAATCATGAGTCTAATATGGAAACGTGACTATCAATGCAAAGAAAATGCACATCTGCCAACAAAAATGAACAAAATAAAGAAAAAAATACACCTTAATTGTGCAAAGGTTGATCAGCTAACAAACGTTCAATGTTATCCTTCAAGAATCCTTAAAAATCTTCAAATCTCTTGCGACTTGATTCTTGGAGAACTTGTGCACCTGTAATAACTCTTTCTGAACTCACTGATATCAGATATGGAATTTCAGATCATCATAAGTTGTTAGTGTAAACAAATACGCGTCAATATATAGATTTCCTTATGTCTAACGCTATTAATTGATTACAAAAATAATGTAATCGGTTACACTTATAACAGAGTTATATCAGAATTACATTAAAAAAAAATTTAATTGATTAAGTAAATAATGTAATCGATTGCATGTTAATAGTAAGTCAAAACATTTGAAAATATGACCGTTATTACAGTTAGGACTTAGCTTGAAAACAATTCTCAAAGTATACCAGACTGATTACGTAAACAGTGTAATCGGTTAAGTTATACACTTAGTCAATTTTGAAAACTTTTTCTTCCCAAAAACACATCACTGCACAATTCAAATAGATGTTTGCAAAGACACGAGTTTTAATCGATTTTACAATTAATGTAATTGATTGAAACTTGTGTAGTTTGTCACAATAGTTTGCCACAGTTTTAAGCATAAGTTATCTGATGAACTTAATTGATTACATAACTACTGTAATCGATTACTTCATATAAATTTGCTTAGTGCAAGTGATTTTAACATATGAAAACATGGGAATGCATACAACATATGTAAACACGTGTATGACAATAATGAGTATGCAAACCAATCATCGTCATTCCTATTTTAAATTACTAATCTTAAACAATTATATTAATGTTTTCTTAATTTCTTTATTATTTTTATACACTTATTTGAATTTTATTCAATTATTCTTTGATACTTTTATTTCATATTCATAATTTTTTCTTAATATTTAATGCTTGAGAGAATATGAATGCAAAAAACTCCTTCTCAATAAATATGGGAATTAATTTTTATTTCAAAAATAGGATAGTAAAACCCACACACTATCTTTAAGGTTAACACAATTATTCTATTTCTCAAATAAGACCAAGATGTCGGATTCAAACCTTATGAATAAAAAGTGGATGAAATAATATACTTCATTAATGGTGATCAATCATACTCCGACAAATATTAATTATGAAGTCAATATGTACATTAGGCTCATAAGACAGAAAGGCTCGAGTGAGAGAAAAGAAAAGTTCGAGGGCTTCCATGGAGATCCCGCGTCGGAGCAAAAGGTTGTCTTCACCGGAGACGGAAGAGGAAAGAAAACCGAAGAGAAGGAGAAGAAAAGAACAGTTAAGAGGTTAGTGAAAGAGTTCCTGATTTGCTTTAGAGAAAATGTATATATGATATTATTGCTTGAATGTGTGTAAAAATTACAACCGTTTGTGAATGGAAAAACTCTATTTATAGAGTTCCAAAACAGAAACAGGGATAAAAACAGAAACTAGCCTACAAGAAAATAACACAATTACTGTTTTTGGACAGTAATCCACCGAATCAATAATTTTTAATAGCCTCCCCTCAAGCTGGATGGTGTATAGTTACCAGTCCAAGCTTGGGAACAATAGATATGAACCGAAAACGGTGAGGGAACTTCGTAAATATGTCTGCTAGTTGTTCATCTGAGCGAATGGGGAGAAGATGTAGAAGATTAGCTTGCACTTTTTCACGAACAACGTGACAATCAAGCTCTATATGCTTGGTTATTTCGTGAAAGCTCTCATTGTGAGCTATATGTCTGGATGATTTGTTGTCACAATATAGAGCTGGAATTCCAGCTTCCTTAATCTGTAAGTCCTCTAAGAGATAATGGATCCACTGTATCTCGCAAGTAGTGGCTGCCAGAGCACAATATTCAGCCTCAGTGGAGGATCTGGAGACAGTGCTCTATTTATTTGATTTCCAAGAGATGAGTGATGACCCAAGGAAGACGCAAAAACCTGTAGTGGACCTCCTACTATTGGGACAAGTTGCCCAATCTGAATCACTGATGGCCTTTAGATGTATGGGAGAGTCAGCTGGAAAGAATAGTCCTTCTGAGGGTTTAGACTTTATGTACCTAAGAACATGTTGAATAGCCCGATAATGGTAGTCAGTTGGAGATTGCATAAATTGACTCAACAAATTAATAGAGAAACACAAATCAGGTCTAGTGTTAGTGAGATAGAGCAACTTCCCTATCAATCTTCGATAGGAGGTTGAATCTTTCAAATAGCTGTCAGTTTTGTATAGAGTACTCGTGTCACTCAAAAAAGGGGTTGAACAGGGCTTGCAACTTAGCATTCTTGTCTCCTCAAGTATGTCTAAAGCGTATTTTCTTTGAGACAAATGAATTCCTTTCTTGGACCTTGCCACCTTCAACCCTAGGAAATATTTAAGTTCTCCTAGATCCTTTACTTGGAATCTGTTATGCAAAAGACTCTTTATGTGATTGATTTCTGTCATGGAATTCCCTGCTAATATGATATCATCAACATAAACAAGTAAGGCTGTGAAACCAGTAGGTGTCCCTTTGATAAAGAGAGAATGATCACTTTTTAAATTTATATAGCTAACATAAGTGAGGAAAGTGGACAACTTTTCAAACCATTGCCTACTAGCTTGCGTTAGGCCATATAATGACTTAGTGAGTCTGCAAACTTGGCCTTCTTTATGAACATTAAGACCAGGAGGTGGCTCCATGTAGACTTCCTCATTTAAGTCTCCATGTAGGAAGGCATTATTCACATCTAGTTGATGTAAAAACCAGTTTTTAGAGGCTGCCAACGCAATGAGTAATCTAACGGTAGTTAGCTTGGCAACAGGAGAAAATGTGTCCAAATAATCTATCCCTTCTTGTTGGGTGTAACCCTTAACTACTACGCGGGCCTTGTACTTTTCTATGGTGCCATCAACCCTGTATTTAATCTTATATACCCATCTGCACTCAATTGCAGTCTTCCCTTGAGGAAGCTGTGTTAGAAACCATGTGTTGTTGTCCTGCAAGGCTTTGATTTCCTTTTGCATTGCCTCTGCTCATTCACTCACACCTTTGGCCTCATTATAAGAGTGAGGCTCACTATTAGCAGTGATAGCCATGGTATATCTTAAATGCTTCTTTGTCAGAGAATCACAACACAATAGATCAGAAATGGGGTAAGGGGTTTTGAACTTATTTTTCACAGACAAGGATTGATTAACCTGGTGGATGTAGTCATCTAGATATCTTGGAGGCTTTATGATCCTGTCAGATCTCCTGTATCCGTGATCCCTTTCATCGTTATCGGCCTCATTATAAATGTTATTTTCTTCGACAATGTCATGTTGTATCTCCTCTTCTGCAAACCTTTCATCATTATTAGAGGCAGAATAGCCTAAGGGATCATTGAGAAAAGTAATTCTGTCAGCTTCTTCATCATCCACTCCTGTGTTGTTCTGCTGATTCTTCCAAGGAAAAATGTCTTCATAAAAGACAACATTCCTACTTATAAAAAGTTCTCTAGTGTTGATGTCAAGGACAATATAACCCTTGACTCCACTTTTGTATCCAAGGAAAATCCCCTTCCTTGCTCTTGGGTCAAGTTTGCTCCTGCCAGCTTCAAGGGTGGAAGCAAAACAGAGACATCCAAAAGTTTTTAAATCTAAATAAGTGGGGGGAACATTGTAGATACGATCATGAGGTGTTTTGTTGTTAAGAATGGGAGTAGGCAATTTGTTAATGAGATAAACAACATGGCTTACAGCATAGGACCAATAAGCATTAGGTATACTTGACTGAAACATAAGGCTATGGGTTACATTTAGAATGTGTTGGTGCTTACGTTCAACAACAGAGTTCTGCTCAGGGGTCTCTACACAACTGGTTTGATGGCTAATACCATGCAAGTCATATAAGTTGACACAATTGAACTCGGGTCCATTATTAGTTCTAACAGTCTTAATTATTTTACCAAACTGATTCTTAATCTTAACAATAAAATTCTGTAATAAGCCTCTAGTTTGGCCCTTATTGTTCATCAAAAATATCCATGTATGTCGGCTATAATCATTAACAATAGTAAGAAAATATTTATGCCCATGAATAGAAGAAACAGAAAGAGGGCCCCATATATCACAGTGAATCATTTCAAAACATTCAGCAGACAAGGAATTACTTATAGGGAAAGGCAATTTATGTTGCTTAGCATAGTGGCAAACATCACAAACAGTATTAGCATTCATTTGTACATAGGGAAAATGTTCACAAATCTGTTTGACAACCTTGTGTCCAGGATGGCCTAATCTATAGTTCCATAGATTTACATCAATATGTTTAAAAAAAAAACAGATCTTGAAACAAGGCCCTGATTAGGATTTGGAAAAGTTTGTAAGTAGTAGAGACCCTTGTAAGAGTTAGCACACCCAATCATCTTCAATGTAGAGTTCTCCCTTATCTGGCAAACCTCAGAAGAAAAAATTAGGCTACAATTCAAGTCTCTTATAAGACTTTGAACAAAGATTAAATTGAAAGAGAAATCAAGGATATAAAGCACATTAAAAATCACAAAGTCTCTAGAAAATTGAACAATTCCTGCATGTTTGGCAGTAATAACAGAGTTATTAGGCAATTTAATAGTAATGGGTTTAATCTTATAGAAGGTGACAAAATTCCCTTTCTCATGGGTCACATGATCAGTGGCCCCAATGTCAATAATCCAAGAAAGAGTACCTGGTTTGTCCTCCTTGTCATTCCTCTGCATCTGATTGATCTTATGTGTAGGCTCATCAGCTTTCTCAATCATTTTGAGAAGTTTTTCAATTTGCTCTGAGGTGAGTTTGTTGAAAGTAGTGCTGGTGTTTCCCTTATGGGTATTTTCTGGTCCAGAACTGCCTTGGCAGACATTAGTAGAGTTCCAGCCACTTCTTTTCTCTTGATTGCTATCATTCTTTTTGTACCAAGATGGAAAACCGTGCTTGGAGTAGAACTCATCCATAGTGTGATTCATCTTGTTGTAGTAAGAACACTGTTTTCCATAATTAGGATTCTTTCCTCTACCTCTTCCCAGACCATGTGACCCAGCACCACGACCTTGATTTTTCCAGGTTTGGTCTGCTTTCCAATTGTTGTTCCTGTTAGCAACATTGGCTAGGACTCTACTAGTTTCAGTAGAGTGATTATGGCTTGCAGTGCTAGATTCAGACCTTTCTTGTCTCTCTTGTTGCATAACGAGAGAGAAAACACGATTGATGTTTGGCAGGGGTTCCATCAACAGAATCTGGGTCCGGACAGTATTATAGGTGTCATTTAACCCTTTTAAAAAGCATATAACATGCTCTACTTCTTTGTATTTCAGAGAGGTTATTGAGAGTTCACAACTGCAAGGGATTTCGCAGGTACAGTTGGGTATGGGCCTAAGAGATTCCAATTCTTCCCAGAGGATTTTTAAGTCAGTAAAGAATTGATTAACAATTTTTTCCCCTTGTTTGATTGAATGAATGTCTTGGAGAAGGTCAGAGATTTTAAAATAGTCACCTTTAGAAAATCTCTCCTTTAGCTCATCCCATAATTCTTTGGCTTCTTCAACATATATTACACTTTCTGCAATTTCTGGAGAAAGTGTTTTTATAATCCATGAGAGTACCATCATGTTGCATCTTTTCCATGCATCAAACAAAGCTTCATTTTTCTTGGGTTTCTTGATAGACCCATCAATAAATTTGGTCTTGTTTTTGGATAGGAGTGTTCTTCTCATGCTTCTGCTCCAAGAAGAGTAATTAGTCTCACCCAGGACTTGAGAGATGAGGGTTAATCTTGGATTCTCCCCAGGGTGTAAGTAGAAAGGGCTGACAGGGTTGGTAGACTAGTCTGTGATATCCATGGTAGAAGGAAGCAAGAAACAGTGCAAGAAACTAAGCAAGAATCATCAAAGAACGGAACCTGGGCAGCGGAAGTAAAGTGGGTATGGTTTCTGCTCTTGATACCATAAAGAAAACGGGCTGCACTGAAAAGAATAGGCCCAATGGCCTTTAATCCAAAACGCAGCCTTTGAACCCAAAACACGAAACTTAACTTTCGCTAGAAGCCTCCTTTAGATCAGATGGTAGGTGGGTGATAAGACAGAAAGGCTTGAGTGAGAGAAAAGAAAAGTTCGAGGGCTTCCATGGAGATCCTGCGTCGGGGCAAAAGGTTGTCTTCACCGGAGACGAAAGAGGAAAGAAAACCGAAGAGAAGGAGAAGAAAAGAACGGTTAAGAGGTTAGTGAAAGAGTTCCTGATTTGCTTTAGAGAAAATGTATATCTGATATTATTGCTTGAATGTGTGTAAAAATTACAACCGTTTGTGAATGGAAAAACTCTATTTATAGAGTTCCAAAGGGAAAGAGATAAAAAGGAAAAGAGATAAAAACATTAACTGGGATAAAAACAGAAACTAGCCTACAAGTAAATAACACGATTACTGTTTTGTTTTTGGACAGTAATCCACCAAATCAATAATTTTTTTAATAACTTCAACCTTAAAAAAAATGATGTAATTCTTATTTGAATAAAAATCCCCAGAACTCTGTTCTGATGTTACGTTTCTTGAAACCACTTGGTTACTAAAATGTAATATTAAAGATCAATTTGATACTAAATCAATTTTTTCATTTCTTTCAATAACTAAATTAACAGTGTCTTGACATTCCAGGACCAAATTAATCATTTATAACAGTTTCAAATTCACCTATTTAAAATTACACAAAAAAATATATATAAAATGAAAGGAACTATCATAATCAGAAAATTCAACAAGAAAAAATAACACTTTCCTTCAAGTAGTTAAAAGGGTTATCATATCAACTAAGGAGATTTAAATCCCTCAAAAAGATAACTAAGTAGATTTAAAATTCCACTCTTATAAAACTGGAGGTAAAAGCCTCACAAAAAAAGGTAGTTTCGCTGTCACAAATATTTTTTTCAATGAATTGAATCACCATATAAACCTTTGAATTCCAGGCTCATGATCCCAATGGAAAGGCCGAAACAGAAACATGGCCATTGAAAAGATATTGACCGCAATATACAGTATGCCTGTGAGAATCCAACTTTGATCATCACTATTGTCACAGTGAAGCACCAGGAAATAGAATGGTATGGTGTAGTATCTGAACTCTATCAGTGGAGCTGGTACAAGAACAGCTGCAGTGGCCAAGAAGTATGCCAAAACCCATATTTTACTTCTAGCTTTTCCTGTTTGATAAAGGATAGTAGTTATAATCCCACAAGCAGTTCAATAAAACAAGACTTCATAGTATGTCTGTGTACACTAACCCAACATGTGGATGATGGAAAGCCATGAACATATATATAAACTGGGACCAGAGGGTATTTAGTTGATCAATGAGCCATTATAATTTTCCTCCAAAGATAAAAAGGGTAATGCCGATTATCAGCAAGAAGGTATGGATGAACTACACTGCATAATTCGAGACACAAGTGAGCCAGAAAGTTGAAATTACACATATCATGTACCCATTACTTGATGCTCACATCATAATTTCAGGAGCAACAAGATATTAACAGGGACAATGTGCAGCCAGAGCACGTGGATTTGTCTCTAAAGTGCAGCTAGAGCAGATGTGAGTCTAGCTTGTATTAATAGACCATTTTCCATATTGAATACTTGTATACATTGAATGTTTTCATGGTTGTTTTATTCTTGAACTCAAATATTGAGTTAAAAAAATGCATTTAGCTGTTGGGAAGTAATTCATTACTGAATTTTATGTACTTAATTCCCTAAACTGAGGTAGAATCTTAGTACAATGGGACAAGGACTAAGTCAAGCAATCCATCTAGCAAGGTTATGTTAAAAAAGCAGCTAATAGTTGCTGCTTTTGTTGCCTTGGGCAAATATTGGTTTCCGAAAAAGTGAAGTCTTGCGTTTCAAGAGTTTGAAAAAGAATGCATGGGCATTGGATGAGAGAAAATTGGAGCTGGTTTGTAGGACACTGCATACTTGTTTGTTAGTTTGGGGTGAACCAGGCTTGGATGTGTGGGATAATGATTTCATATATAGGCTACAATTATTATTAGTACACTAGTATAGCACCTGTGCACTTTGTTCTGGTGATCTAGCGTAACCGTGTTACAAATCCAGACATTTTCTGTGATGGTATAGTATGGATCATGGAACTTCATTGCTATTTGAGACAAACAACATTAAGAAGCTAATAATTCCACTTAATAATAAAACAACTCAGTGTAGGTCCTTTCTGACTCAGGAACCTTGTCATGTATATGATAGTGAACAATTTATATGTACTTTCCTTATTCTTCATTTTTTTTATCAGCAGCTTTCCCTGTTCTTCATAGTTAATAATGCAGTTCAATTTTGACTGTAGCAGAAGTGCTGAGGCTGCGTGGCTCTGGCAAACAAGGTTAGGACTATGCCAATAAGATTCACATATTGATTTTGGTTAACACCACCAGGCAGGCATAAGGTGAAGAAGTCATTGTTAAACACGTACCATAATATCTTCAAAACAATTCTTTCATTTTTTTATATGCTAAAGAACCATCAGAAGAGAACCAAATACGTATAGATTTTTTACCAAGAGGCATGACAGACATGGTGACAGTTAGTCACAGATTTTGCAGAGTTTCTTTAGTGAATCTTTGAAAACAGAAGATGATTTCCTCATTAATGTCCAAGATGCAATCCTGCAAAACTGCAGGGATTAGATGATATCATTCTGTAAATTCCATTTGTTAAAGTTAGATGTGATCATTTTTAGCGCATTCAAGCTTGTTTTCGATCAATTATCCATGCCGATGTATGAAACATGAAGTTGGATCATCATTTTAAGAAATCCACACTGCTTACATTTTTTGTGAATGATTTCAGTTATTTGTAAACTATTTGAACATAAATCGTCCAATGCTCGATTAATCTGTCAATATTTAAACTAATGATAGCCATTTTATATAAGTCGAGAGTAAACATTTGGACTTTGACATCAATGATTAGTGAACAATTACTGCTGTGTCTGCATTATTTAGAGTTTTAATCTTATTTAGGTGAACAATTCATCATATTACATTTAGAGTTTAAATTTTCTTTACACATTTACGCATAAATTGGAATTTTTTTGCCCTTAATTAAGACTGATTTCAATTTTACTATCTTTTAGAGTCATCTAAGTTTTTCAAAGTTTTGAAACAAATTTGGCTTTCTGTCTATTTTTACCAGAAACTTTTAAATTCCCATTTTGTACATTCTTTTTTATAATTTGAATCTATTAAATTACATTTAGTGACAAAAACATTAAGCTCCACATACAATATTTAACATTCTCTTCAAATTATTCCAAGTTCCTAAAAGAAATTTTCTAACCATTTTAAGTTTAGTAAATACGTCACCACCCTCAAAATATTAAGAATAAAAATAATTGAGTTTTAAACAAAAAAGAAAATCCATAAAAAGATCAACTTACTCAATTTTAAAAATAGAAAAAAACGTAATTGGCTGGACAATTAACAGTTCTTTATATAAATAACAAATAAAGACTCTTTACTTTATTACTAATCTTAATCCCTTTAAGGTTATATAACTAATGGCATTTTCTTCCTTTAGTTAAAGATGTTCTAATTTTATTATAATTATCAGAATCGGTCACAACAGTTTGATGTAATTTTCCATGTTTAATTTGTTAATAAATATTTACAATATTTTCCATGTTTAATTTGTTAATCAATATATTTACAAATAAAAATGTTATAATAATGATGAATCTCTTGGCATGTTGGGTTGACAGTGTAGACACAACCACCTTAAAAAGGTGGAAATCTGGAAGTAAAAAATTAGTTGTCTCTTTCAAGAGTCCGCAAAACCAAGTACAAAAATAAATTCAAATGCCAATGTGGTTATTCATTGTCTAACTCATTTAATCTACCTAAACTTTTCTTACATAAAAACTCAATTTACCTTTGACATGTTTTGTATGATCATTGCAAATTTTCTTTCAAAACGTGGGAAAAGTACAAAATGGTCAAATGAATGGTAACAACAATAAATTTATTAATCTCCCTGGACACTACATGAATCACATGGAGTTATTATGAATTCTAAAGTAGAAGAAATTAAACTGTAAAAATTCATAGGATACCAAAGGCACTCCTTGAAACAAATACCAAACATTCTACTTAGAAACAACCATCCAACATTCATCACTCACAAAACTCCCAAACATTCAGTACAATAGCATCTTCAAGCTGTAAAAGAAATTCAACTTCAAAAGATTATCATGTGAACTAGTATCAATGGCTGATAACAGAACAAGTACCAGCAAATAAACCAAAATCATTGTGCATTTCTAATTCCCAATCTGACAGACATAAACAGAAAAGCACCAGAAGGGCTAAAAATCTTAATCTATTGTTCTTGCATCACTAGTGTCTGGCAGTACTACTTTCAACTCAGACATAAATTTTCTGAGATGAAACTTTCCATGCGGAAAAGAACATACAAGAAAATTTAAAGGCTATATCGTAAGATTTTTTTAATTTAGAAATGAATTGAACATGACTAACAAAGCATACCTACCATGCTAACCTGGTATTTGCTGAAAACTAAGACCTATTTGGCTAAATTTTTCTAGAAGAGAAAAATAAGCACGATTTACTAAGCTTCTCTATAATCTAAAATCATCTTATGCACCTTTGAAGAAGTTAAATGAAAAGAGCCTCAATAAAAGTTTGGTATATAATCTAATTTAAACATAATTCACAAGTTCCATTCACTTTCATTTTTTTTTATAGTCATTTATGCAGAAATTGGTCAAAACAAGAACCAATGCAAAGAGACAAGACGGAAGGAAATGAACAAAAGTGGAATAAATTATAACAAATCATAATAGAATAAATCATCCGTTAGTTGAACATATGCTAAAATAAAACAAAAAAAAAAAAATTCTCTGATAAATAACCACTACCGTCATTTTAAAAGTTCTAAAATTTTATCAGAAGCCAGACCTGAAAACCCATGGTTGAAAACAGAAAGAGGAATCGACAATAGGTAAGGATTAAGCCAAAAAATAGTAAAGTTAATACCTTTAGGCCTCTGCAGGTGGAGAAGCTGAAGTGGGGACTGAGAATGGAGGCAATCGCAACACAGCTTCTTCCGTTTCAATTGGGTCGGATCTGAGTATCTGAAACAGAAGAAGAAAGGTTAAGAAGAATGAAGAAATAATGAAAGTGTAGACACAAAGAAATCAAAGAAAGATTACAGGGTCTTGAAGCACGGGCTTGGTGTCGTCCTTTGCTGGTTTGAAAGGGGGTTTGGGTTTGGGTGAATTGTTGTTGCTATTTGGTTTGGTTGAAGATTCTGAATTCTTGTTCATGGTTTCTTGTTGTGTCTCAGACATTACACTGTTAAGATTAGGGCGTTTTGTTTTGTTGCTGATGTAATCTTTTTCTCAAAACAAAAATTCCCAGGCTTTCAAACTATTTTTAAGTTTATGATTTTTCCAAATATTTCTTCAAAATGAAACTTTTACTGCTTCTTTGTTTCAAGAAACCCAACGGCACTGATATCCTGTCCAAGAAAAGTGAAAGAGAAAGGGCGAAAACAAAAACCGAAACACAAAAATTGAAAAGAAAACAAGTTTTAACTTTTCATTTAAATCGCAAAGAAATGCTAGAAAGTTTAGATTGTAGATGGAAAGATATTCTCCGTCACCCGACCCGTTTCGACTTGCATATATTTCAACATTATATTAGTACAACAATAATTAGTGATTAAATTAAGATAATAATTAAAGTATAATAGTAGAATATTAAAAACTCAAATAAATCAAGATTCTATGTAACATTATAAAACCATATCAAAGAGTTACATATATGATATATGATAGATCAGTTCACAATGACAAAAAGTTTAATTTATAGTTATTCAAAACAACTATAAATTTGAATTTTATATACAAATCGAATAAACCAAAACTATGTACAAATATTAATATAAGGCTAACTAAACCGCAGTGTCTTCATCACCAAGAACCTGCTCCACTGACAACTCATCTCCCTCTGCTCACACTTATAGGATGATCATTGCAAAATCAAATAACATAGCCACATACAAAGACAACTACAAAAAGAATGGTAAGTTAGATATAAAAGATTCATACATTAGTATAACACACAACCATACTCAATTCATGCATATGAAATAACCAACTTCAAATATCTTAAACATATTATGACTTAGACTTGACTATCCGGACTTAGAATGAATACCGAACTATGACGAGTTGTGCACTTGTAGTGACCTCTATTGCTTTACAAAGTCATTGTCAATGGGTTTCACCCTATCACACACACAAGGTTAATCCGTTATCATGCAATAGGCCTCTAGGTAGCGCCTACACTAGGACCTCCTACTACTCTCACCACATGTATCAATCTTCTCTATGCAAGAATGAAAGATTATTAGAGTGTTAGGATAACCCCCAATACTGAGCTCCTGTATTCATTCTAAAACACTTAAATCGTATCGAAGGAGTTCTCTCGTGGAACCCATATGACCAACTGTGAAACCATTTGGAACCAACTTAATCATGCATATTTATACAATTGAATCATCATATATCTCAAACCAATCAAGAACAAAGAAGAAAAGAGTGCATCACAACTTGAACCAGTCGCTAGCGAACCCCCTCGCTGGGCGACCCCAAAGTGCTTTCGCTCAGCGACCCTGCTCGTTGTGCGAATCCTCCAAACACTACCTCCAAACTCCAAACCACTTTATCAACGACCCAGTTCGTTGATCGAATAAAAAAATCCCGGTGTATCAGACCCCAACCTCTCGCTCAGCGACTCCGCTCGTTGTGCGAGACCTGAGACAGTGGTCCAGACCCCCAACTCACTCGCTCAGCGACCTCATTCGCTGGTCAAATAGAAATTACAATGCTCTCATACCTCAACCTCTTGCTCAACGACCCTGCTCGCTGTGCGAAAGTTCAGACAGTGTGCCCAACTCCTCAACCACTCGCTGAGCGACTCCACTCGCTCAGCGAGTATGTATAATTCTGCAGAACCAAATTGCAGAATTACCCAACTCACTCCAAAATTTACCAATTCTAAATATTTTCCCAACTTCTAATCCTCCTAGATTATGTTATATACTTAATTAAACTTAACTAAGTGGGTCTAAACCTTTCTAACCTCATTCTAAAGTGTTTACTAACCAAATCACTCTTCAAAACCTATCAATCATCAACTTATGAATCCAAATCACATTCTACCACTTTTGGCACAATTTTAAGCAACTTATGAGCCCAAACCAGTCCTATTTGACTTACCAAAACTATCACAATAGACCAATTGAGTATCTAACCCCAAATTCTCATTTTCACAACTCCCCTTCCTCAAAACTAACCTTAGTCCATGACAATATGACTCTATTCACAACTAACCCACATTATAACAAATTTCTCACATTACATGTAACCAATAACAAATCAAACATCACCCAATTCAGTTCACTATCACAATTCATCAATTTCACACTTAAACAGTCAAATTGCACATTTTCATATATCCTAACATCATGAATTTAGCTCAATCAATTCATAAATCCTAAACTACTGAACATACATAAATAATTACTAACTAAAGAAATTCTAACTTCCCTTACCTCAATTAAATTCTACATAGCTCTAGAAAATACTCCGACCGTGGCTTGCACCGCAAAGAGTTTCTAAAAACACCTACAAATCACCGATTGGAGATTAAAGAGAAACCTTAGAACCTAAATTGAGTCAAGAATTGAAGAAGATACTGAATTGATACATGCAACAAAAACCCCTTTTGCATGATCAAGAATTAAGAAAACACTACAAAAAAGGAACGAGACTTACTTGGTTTAATCAACAATCTGATCGGACAAATAGGTAGACATTGACGCCGTGATCGTCTAGGTATCTCCTGATCATCAAACAAGTGATCAAGGAGTGAGAAAAGTTAGAGAAATGGTAGAAAGGTTAAGAAAATAGTGTTTTAGAGATAGAAGATATTTAGATAATGAGACGAGCTTTAAAAAAATCTTATTTATATTATATGATTATTTTAGAATAAAATATTCGATCTCATTATTTTAATACACCTATCAATTCTAATACCCTATTTTCTAGATTCTTACATTCTATCTCGGTCAGTCCGACGCAAATAGAATTTTATAATCATATACCGTATAAATAGCAGTGTTAAACAAATTATGTTTATTATTATAATATTTGTTATTATTTGTAAACACATTTTTTTCAATTAAAAAGGATATATAGATGTTGAACATCTCAACTTAAAAGTTAAAAAAATATGGTAAAGAATTATTAGTGAAAGTTTTTACAAACTATGTTTGATTTTATAAGAAAAAGAATAATAAATAAATAAGTTTAATTACGTCTTTAATTCTCATTTTCGTAGTTCATATTTTTATACTCTTAATTTTGAAACCCTGATTTTAATTTAGTATAGTTACATTTTTAATGATATTTTAAAATCACCAGCTAGATATAGGTAAATAAAAATCCTCAAAAACCTTTAATTGAAAAAAAAAATAAAAAAAAATATAGCTATTGCAAGAGTTAGGGAAACCACATGCCATTTTTTTCCCTAAACAAAGAGATGTCACTTTTTTGATAGAGAAAAAAACCAAAAAAATATTTCAAATGTTACCTTTAAAGTTGAATTAAAAGCAAATAACATTTTCTTATGTTGTGAGCTAAACTCATTTTCCTAACTCCCACTATACTCTTTTATTTTCTCTCAACATACATTTCTCTGAAATAGTGGCGTAACTTTTAGTATAGATTCACATACTTTTAATTAGGAAATAAAAGGACGAAAAAGAGAGAATAATAAAATGTAATTATTTGTTTTTATAATGCATGCATATAAATTTCATTCTCCTTCACACTTTTTTTCGATTATCTTTTTGTTTTCCACGTAAAAATGTAAATTAAAAACAAAATAATATGAAATGTTGCATTATTGTCCATTTGTGATAGAAAAGACTTAGAGTTATGCTAACCCAGACACCTGGCCGTATTAGAAAGCACTTCTTCCTACCCATTAGAAATCTTTTTCAAAATATATTTAATATGTAAAAGGTTATTTTTATGTTAAAATAATTAAATAAACTCTATCCGTTTAACCAAAGAATTTTATAGTTTTAATTTTTTTTCCTGACAAAATTAATAGACCTTCTGTATTAATGAGTTTACTTTCATTTCAATCGGAAAAAAATTCTATATTAAGAGTTTAGTTTCATTCATTTTGAAAAAAAAAAGGTGCAAATTTGACCCAACTCAAATTTTTATAACATTAAAGTGTAGAAAGGTTAGAACATGTATCATAAGCATAATTATTGAAAGATTAATTTGATTAATGGGTAACAAGATTAGATGCTTCCTACAGTGACAATTCAAAATGATAAGAAATCTAATAAAGGAATGACAATAAAGATATTTGCATTGCTTAAAATCTATAAACTCTAATATCGAAAAAGAGCAAAAAATAATGTATTCGTATAAATATAATTTAAACTTTTTTAACTAACCATGAATTATTATTCTTATAGTAAGAAATTTAAGAGGAATTACATTATATAGAAATAGAAATGAACAAAATAAAAAAAATACAAGTAATTTTATAAATTTATTATTTTAAGTTGAAACTACTATCTCCATATCTTATATAAGTTTATGATTTTTTAACATTAAATATATGATGAAGATTATCTACGTTAAGTTATAATTTAATTATGTTATTTGAGCTAATTCATATATTATAAATTATAACTTTTGACTTGGGTCCAATAATTAAATGTAAATATATATATATATATATATATATATATATATATATATATATATATATATATATATATATTTAGGATTCCTATCCCTGCAGCTTCCTGTTGAGAGTTTAAAACAAAACTCATAATTGTTTTAACTGTTTTACTGTTACAGTTAGACATTCTTTCATTTGCTGATATATACATTACTCTGTAATTTCATTTGGTTGACTAATGAGAAATACAATACACTCGTTTCTCTCCTTCTTGGCCCCTCTGTCAAATTCTCTGCATAATATTGTAGCCTTGCTATCTTGGAATAACAGTGGTATTCAGAGCTGAAGGTTCGGTCCAAGAAGAATAGAAGAAAAAAAGTGTTGTGATGGCCGGATTAATTCATAGCAACCTCCCGATATTTTATGGCAAGGATTATGATGATTGGTGCGTAGAGATGGAGGCTATCCTTAGGTTTCAAGAAGTCGACGAGGTGGTAAAGAAAGGACTTCAAGAACCTTTGAAAGGTGATACTGAAGAAGCGAAGAAGCTAAGAAGCTGTACAAAGAAAATAGACGACTGCGAAGAAGTTGTACAAAGAAAATAGGCGACTTGATTGCAAGGCAAGAATGCTACTACACCAATGTATTTCTCCTACGATTTTTCAAAAAGTGTCGAAAGCCACCACGGCCAAAGAAGTATGGGATATTCTGCAAGATGGGTATGGAAACTCCGACAAGGTGAAAAAGATTCGTTTGCAGTCTCTACAGCGGCAGTACGAGCTTCTCTGCATGAGGGAACAAGAGACGGTGGTCGAGTATATTGGTAGAATTCAAGTTGTAGTTAATGTCATGAGAGCATGCGACAAAATTGTGAAGTATAAAAAGATCGTTGAAAAAATACTCCAAACTTTGACCCCGCAGTATGACCACATTGTGGTTGCTATAGAGGAATGCAAGGATCTGGAAGTGATGAAAGTGGAGGAGTTGCAGAATTCACTCGAAGCACACGAGTAAAGATTGATTGAGAGGAAGAACGTAGAAAAGACCGTGACACAAGGAACGAGTCAGGAATTACAAGGAAGAAGTAAACAAAACTTCAAGAATCGTGGTAGAGGTAGAGGGAGATCGCGTGATGGACGTAACGGAGGAAGAAACATAAAACCCTCAGATCAAAATGGTGAAGAAAATGGAGATGAGCAGAAGGAAGGAAGCAACAAAGGGGGTAGACACTCAAGAGGAAGAGGAAAAGGAAGAAAAGGGTTTGAAAAAAGAAATATACAGTGTTATACCTGCAACAAGTTTGGGCACTATTCTTCAGAGTGCTGGCACAACGAATCTTCCAAGAAGGTCAAGAATGATGAAGCAACTAATTTGGCGCAAGACGCTTGCGATTCATAATCGGATCATGTAGTGTTGATGGGCGTTTCAGATAAAATTGAAGGGACATCTGCAGAACGATAGTGGGAGACGGGTGTTGCTATAAGATTGATTACGTGCTGCAACCAGAAGCATCACGTCATGCAGAAACGCGTAAGAGTTACACCGAACATGCGTCGCACTCAAAGGACGTGAGCCATGCAACGAAGGTTAAAGAGGTTGAACGTGTGATGCTGTCAAGCGAACACAATCACGTTGAGAACGATACGTGTTGGTATTTAGACACTAGGTGCTCTAATCACATGAACAGAAGAAGAGAGTGGCTTGTAAATCTTGATCCAAGAAAGAAGAGCAATGTGAGATTTGCGGATGATAGCACTGTGACGGCAGAAGGAGTTGGTAGAGTGTTGATTGTGACACCCGGGCACTGACGAGGGCGGGGAGTGATCGCCGGTGCAAGAGGCATGAAGTGCAAGGGGCACAAACAAAGAGCGGCTCCTGGCAGGCTTCCAGTGGAAGGGACACATGGATGAATCGAACATACACCAGAATGAAAGGGATCTAGAGACTGTATAGATATGGGATTATACGGTTGAAGGATAGCTTAAAGAGATTGATTTGGCTACTCGTATCACCAAAATACATTTGCTTTTCGGTAGCCTAACCCATAAGAACTTCATGGTTAAGCGTGCTTAGCCTAGAGTAATTTAGGGATGGGTGACCTTCTGGGAAGTTTTCCCAGAAAGTGTGCGAGTGAGGACAAAGCACATTGGAAAGCCTCGTGTTGACGTGTGGGGGCAGTCAATATTCCCTGTAAGTTGCTCGTACGTTCCAACGATGTAGGTTTTCATCCAACTGGCGCATACAAATTATATAGCCCAAAGAAGAATGAGATAGTGATCAACAAAGACGTTTTGATAGACGAAGCAGCCACATTTAATTGGATGGAAACAGAGACAAGTCCAATCTGTAGAGGTGTTGTGTCTAATTGGCTGGAGGAGAAGAGATCTGATGAGGTTGAAGAGGTAGCAGCTGGTATGGAAGTAAACAATAGGAGATCTCAAAGAGCTAGATTTCCTTCAACGAGGCTTGTAGATCATGAGGTGTTCATGGATAATGAGATTACAGAATGAGGTGATCTTGTTCATTCTGCACTCTTGGCTGATGCTGAGACACTTACATGGAAGCAAGCTATCAACATGAAAGATTGGAAAGAAGCAATGATGGAGGAATTGAGAGCGATAGAGAAGAACAAAACATGGGAAATGATGGAACTGGAGTTGACTTCACTGATGTGTTTGCGCCAGTTGCAAGACTGGAGACAGTGAGACTTGTTGCTGCTATTGCGAATCTAAAAGGATGGGAGATATGCCAAATGGACGTGAAATCAACTTTCTTGAATGGCCCTTTAGAAGAAGAATTATATGTGAGGCAGCCACCTGGATTTGAGAAGAAAGGTGAGGAGTGGAAAGTGTATAAGCTAAACAAAGCTTTGTATGGGCTGAGACAGGCACCCCGAGCTTGGAACACTCACATGAACTCTTGGCTCATTAAATTTGGATTCCAGAAGTGCACGGTTGAGTTTGGGATCTATGTGAAACAAGTTGAATAACAAGGTGTTCTACTGATCTGTTTGTATGTAGACGACCTACTTGTAACAGGAAGCACAGCAGAAGCTATCGAAGGATTTAAGACAAGAATGAAAGGAGATTTTGAAATGACTGATCTTGGTAGTCTGGGTTATTTCCTTGGGCTAGAATTTTTGCGAACCTCTGATGGAATGCTTGTGCATCAGAGAAGATATATTAGTGAAATCTTGAAGAGATTTGGCATGGAAGGCTGCAACAGCGCGAACGTACCAGTGATGGCCAATACCAAGCTGTCTATCCAAGCTGACGACAAGAAGGTTGATGCTACCTTGTTTAAGCAGATTGTAGGATCACTCAGGTATGTGTGCAATAGCAAACCAAATATTAGTTATGGTGTTGGGCTGGTAAGTAGATTCATGAGTGATCCCAGAAAATCTCATCTCTCCACTACCAAACATATACTGCGTTATCTAAAAGGAACAACTGACTTTGGTCTTTACTTTCCCAAGAAGATTGACGAAATAAATGGGGTGTTAAAAGCTTGGAGTGATTCGGATTGGTGTGGGGATCAAATGGATAGAAAGAGCACATTTGGCTATGTATTCAAGTATATGGGAGCGTCGATTTACTGGTGTTCGAAGAAGCAGAGTGTTGTAGCACTCTCATCATGCGAAGCTGAGTATATTGCTTCAGCCGAGACCGCATGTCAGTGTGCTTGGCTAGAGACAATTTTGGATGAGTTGAAGATTGAATGTTGTAAGCCAATCCAACTATAGATAGACAACAGATCAGCTATCGACCTATCTAAAAATCCCATCTCACACGGTAGAAGCAAACATATAGAGACCAAGTTTCATTATTTGAGAGAACAAGTTGGAAGAAGAAGACTAGAACTGGTGTACTGTCCCATAGAAGATCAAATTGCAGACATCTTCACCAAAGCTCTAAGGCACAGCAGATTCGAGAAGCTTAGAGACTGTCTCGGAATTAAATCTATAAGGAGTTTTGTTTTAGAGGGGTGTGTTGAGAGTTTAAAACAAAACTCATAACTTTCTTAATTGTTTTACTGTTATAGTTAGACATTCTTTCATTTGCTGATATATACATTACTGTGTAATTTCATTTGGTTGACTAATGAGAAATACAATACACTCGTTTCTCTCCCTCTTGGCCCCTCTGTCAAATTCTCTGCATAATATTGTAGCCTTGCTATCTTGGAACAACACTTCCAAGCTAATTGTAAAACTAGCAAAGTCTCAGTGTTTCAACATCAAAATGATATATAAATCGTTTAGACTCATCATCCATGTGACCAATGAGATATGAAAGGCATTTATTAACAGATTCTAGATGCAAGTGTGAATTGTCTTCAACAAAAAAAGGCAGGATCTTTTGGTTAATCTCAATCCAACTACACCCTGGATTCTTCTTTAACCTAAGTTCCTTCATCTTTGATCTCACCTTCCGTACCTCATCCCATTTATGCGCAGAAGCATACATATTTGACAAGAGAATGTAGGCTGATGAATCATCGGGATCCTTATCAATAAGAACTCTAGCAATTTCAGCTCCTAGATCAATATTTTTGTGCAAACGGCATGCAGAAACTAATGCGTTTAGCAACCTAACATCATCCCTGATTTCATGGTTTCTATGTAGAATCTCGTATGCTTCATGCAATCTTCCAGCACGTCCAAGAAGATCAATCAAGCATGAATAATGTTCAACTCCAGGTTTAATGCCATAAACATTCATCATTTGATTGAAGTAATGGCATCCCTCGTCAATCAACCCAGCATGGCCACAAGCGGATAATATAGCAAGAAAAGAAACCCTATCAGGTTTTACCTTGGATTGCAGCATTTCAGTAAAAAGCTCCAAAGCTTCATAGGCCTGACCATGGGATCCATAAGCCGTAATCATTGAAGTCCAGAGCACAAGATCTCTTTCTGGCAAACATTTGAAAACACTGAATGCTTCATCTACTGCGCCACACTTTGCATACATATCCAGGAGAGCTCCCATAACCACTTCATTGTTGTCCAATTTTTTCTCCATGATCAGATTATGAATCTCTTTACCTTTGTCTAGTGCTGCTAGTTGAGAACAAGCTGCTAAAACACTGGTACAAGTAATAGCATCTGGCTCAACATAAGATTTTCTCATTTCACTAAACAGGGCAAGGGCTTCAAAATGTTTTCCTTCAGTCACATATCCAGAAATCATGATATTCCAATAAACTACCTTGGACTTTGGTATTGATTTAAAGATGTTTTCGGCTAACCCTACCCTTCCACATTTAAAGTATAGATCCATAAGTGAGCCAATAATAAAAACATCAGGTTGTATTATGTTTCGTATTATATATCCATGTACAAACTTTCCCTCTAGTAGTCGAGCAGAATGTGAACAAACCATTATTAAACTACATAAAGTAGTCAAAGTTGGCTTGACTCCTTCGTTGTACATCCTCTTTAAAAGGCGAATGCATGATATGCTGTCACCTCTCAAACCATATCCATTAATCAAGGAATTCCAAGCAACAACAGTCTTTTTAGGCATCTGCTCAAAAATCTCGAGAGCCTCTTCAAGGTGACCACATCTTCCATACATGTTAACAAGAGCAGAGGTAATGAAACTGTCCAGCAGAGACCCACTATTAACCAACTGCTTGTGAATTTCCATTCCCCTGTTCAAATCCAAAAGTCTGGCACACGAGGAAATAGCAGTTGTGATTGTAACTGAATCAGGTTCAAATTCAAATTTCCTCATCAGGCTAAAATACCGTAGGGCTTCTTTGAAGTTTCCACTTTGGTAATAACAAGAAATTACGGTATTCCAGCATGCCACGTCCTTCTCAGGCATTTCATTGAACAGCCATATGGCTTTCTCAAATGCATTGCATTTTGCATACATTCCCACAAGAGAGCTTCCAACAACAATGTCCATCATTAAACCAGTTTTTATCAAGCATGTATGGATCATTTTTCCCAACAGAAACCTACACAACCCCCCACAAGCCTTAATAACACTAGGGTAAGTATAACTATCAGGTTTCAGGTAAGGGTAATGTAACAACTTCTCAAAAAGCTTTAGGGCTTCCACATACATGTAATTCTTAGTGTAACCAGCCATCAGGCCATTCCACAAGGATATCTCACATGGGTTTTTCATGGTATCAAGAACGCACTTTGCATGATCATACAAATGGAAATAAAGATATAGGTTAATCAGATTCTTGGATAAATATATATCATTTTGCAATCCCAATGTTACAGCTTTCTGATGAATGAGCTTGCCTTGCTTCAGTGACTTTGAATTCTTACAAGTTCTCAAAAGGGATAGCAGTTTTCTAGTGTCCATTCAGCAATTACCAAGAGAGACACTACACAAAAACCATAATCATCAATCTAAAGCATGGCAACAAAACAAATAATAACAACAGCACAAATACAAAAGGGTGGCAGAATCAATAGTGGAGAGCACACCAGCTTATAAATAGTTGAAGGCGCAAAAGATGAGGTGGAATATAGGCAAAGTCATGAAGGTACAAAACCTGCTAAAAGCTTGAACCTTTTGATTAAAGTCATTTTCATTCATTGTAACTGAAAAAGGGTTCAGCCCCACTTTTCCAGAATTGGGATTCAATTAGAAATATACAAGTTTTTGAGTTGGAGATTTAGAAACTGGTTGTGAAAGCAAGATTGTGAAATGCTAGATTTGGTTTCTGCTGCAATTTTTCCTCCATGCTTTAAATGTGTTATTATAACAATTATAGTCATTGGCGTCAACATTGGTTCCGCCTTGAGTGATGGTAAAATTCAATGCCCTTTTCAAAGATTTTTTTACAGGAAGGTTTAATTCCTCTAAAGTGAGAAGTTGAGGTTACATTGTAAATTTTGCTGGAGATCCCACAAAGAAATGGCTAAATAATAGTATATAAATGAAGGCATATACCACCTTATTAAGCCAGCTCTACAGGGTTGACTTAAAATCTTCTAAGTGGATACCATAGTCAATCCTAGAAAGGTTTGTGGACCCTGTTTATGTTGCTATCGGACCCTATTGAACTATCCACAAATATCTAATCCTGAACCATCCACAAATATCACAAATATCTAGTCTTCACATAATCTTAAATGGTATTTTGATTCAAAAACAGCAATGAATTTGGATAAATACTAAAGTAAAATGAACTCGTCATTACCGTAATAAGGTCACTTTGATAAGAAATTTTTGAGAGAAAACTGGACGTGCACTGTGGAGCACATTCTTCTGGAAGCAAATCAAAGTTGGTTGCCAAGCAAAATTAAGTGTAAAGAGCAGGATGTGTTATGTTTAGTGGTTTTTCGTGTGTGTCTCTTACTGAATTATATACAAGATTACAAGCAGATGTTTAGGGCGTTTTATTCCTTACGGAGCTGTCTAGTTTTGCTCTTTTAATGATTAAATGTGAGGAAAGGAAATGGAGGACCAACCTGGACAGCAACCATTGGTTTTATGGCGTCACGGTGGTGGCTGGTGCTCCGTGATGATGACCGGAGACGGCGGCACAGTAACAACTGGTATGGCGTTAGAGGGAGGAGGCGGCGTCCTGAAAGAAATTAACAGAGGTGTAGAAAGGGACTCTGCAACACAAGTTTTTGATGTTTTGGTTGCATCAAAGAGAAAAAAAGAATTAAGAAGATATAAGTTGAGGTTGAGGTTGAGAAATAAAATTAATTACATAATGGTATTCGAAAACCAATCAACCAAATTTTAAAACCAAAGAACTATTAATTATCTAAAACCAAACTTCTTTATATTGAGTTTAGTTTTGTTCAAAATGTAGTTGTTATTGTTTTCAAAATATATATACACTATTATTTGTCCTCGAGCATATTTTTAATAATATTTAATATTTGATAAAAAAACATTTTATAAAATTAATTAAATTTATATACTATATTTTAAATTAAAATAATAATAATTACAATAAATAAATGATAAAAAATCATTAAAAAATTATATATAGATATACTTATACGTATATATTAATTCAAATTACATTAAAAAAATTTAGGAATCAATTTGATTATAAATGCAATGTGTTGAAAATAAATAAATAATTTATATAAAAAAATTATATAATAATTATAATAAATACTTCAACATTTATTTATAATAATAAATTTAAATTTTTAAATAAATTTTGTAAGAGCTTAAATGTGGTATTAACAATATGTCCTAGTCATGTTTTTGTGGTTTGTAAAAGTAGATAGAGTTCATTTCACTGCAAAAGTCGTTCTAAGTCTTTTAGAACAGTTTGAGCTTCTTTTAGGTGAGGGAAGTTAAATACCATTATTTTCAAATTCTAATATGATTAGAATTGTGAATGTATGTTTGATGGTCTCTCATTGATTTAAATTACTAATTTTAATTGATGGAATTACTCCTAAAATCTATTTTTGAGTTTTATGATGATATGTTGTTTGCCACCTTTGAATTGGTCTATAATTAGTAGTATGCTATAGGAATTTTTTGTTGGAACTATTAGTTGAAAGTGTGGTTATGTTTGTCTGTTTGAAATGGATGAAATTGAAGTCTTAGTTAGTTGAAAATATATACATATATCTTCTTTTTAGGCCTTGTATTTGGGCCAAAAACATTGTTTAATGTTGATTAAGTCGCTTAGCACAAACTAGAGAAGATTAACACCACTTTTGAGCCTTGAAGCTTGATTAACGCCTCATTTGGACTTGGAAGAATGAAGAAAATTTTCTTGGGCAACCACTTAAGGGTAGTCTCAAAATTCCTAGATTTGTTTCTCTCCGGAGCATTAGTGCTCTCTCACATACCGCTCTTCTCCCTTACTCTCTCTGGTTTTAAATTTACAAAAAAGGAAAAGGAAGGAACGAGAAAGGAGAAGGAAAGTAGAAAAAAAAAAGTGACTAGAGAATAAGAGAAAAGAAGAAATCATCCCTTCTCATTTTTTTTATTCCCTAAAAACTGATGAAAAAAATATAATAAAAAAACACATAAACAAAAAAATAAACCAGTTTTGATCTCGGTTGGTTTCTAACTCAAAAGCTCTTTTTCAATTGGTACATTTTAGCAAAGTGTACTGAGTTTTAGTAGATAAAAATACCCTCATATATTATGAATTCTAAGTTTTAAGGTCAAGAGTATTTAAATAATTTTCATTCACAAAAAAAAAAAGAAAAAATAAAAGAAACCCTCCAACCTTTACTCACTCCTCTTTCATCCCTCGTTCCTCTCAACCATTTTTCTCACTCTAACATTTTCTCTATTATCCCTACAGTAGCCCCAACTGAAAAAAATCAGAAACACTCACATAACCCTAATCCACCGTCCTCACTTACCAAATTTGTCTATCTCTCATCTTCATCCTCTATCTCACCCACACAGTAACCCGCGACACCGCAATTTGTTGCTCTTGCTCTGTTCGTTCATTTGTTTTCCACTTTAATAACAAAATAATTGATGATGTTGATGTTGATTTTTTGATTGGAGGGTTGTGTTATACTTTTTCCCCTCTGATTGTTATTAAATTTCGTTTTTAAATTTTATAATTAGTAGTTTATCTTCAAGGAGATTTGATATTTTGATTATTAAGTTTTCTGAAAATATTTTCCAGAAGAGAAAAACCCTTTTGTGGGAAGGGGATTTCGGAAGGGGTAAGTCATTGTCTAGAAAATGGATTGCTAAAGTCAACTCTTAAAAATAATTCTAAAAACATATTTTTCATTGAAAACAATATTTTGAAATATACTTTTCACCTTCCTACATATAATCAACGTAAAAATACAGCAAAAAATGAAGCACGTGCACAACTTACTAAATGATTTAACAAGAACAAATTATTGAAGAGAGTTATGAACAAAGAAAATTGTTGTTGTTGACTCTGTCCCCTTATTCAGAAAAGAGACCATTACTTGTTCCCTTTCGAATGTTTCTTGATAAGCATATTTTCATTTCATTTTTGTAAAAAGAATAAAAATATTCTAACAAATTACACATATTCTAGCTTTGAGCATATTGCAGAATATTGAGTAGTTTCAAAGAAGAATTGCATTGATATACCAACTAATTAAAAATCAACCAGAAATTAGTAAACTAGTCCTAATGAACCTGTTAGCTCTACTTTTCAAAGTAAATCACATAATGTAAGTTTATTTTAAACAATTCACATCTCCTACTTGTTTAGTCAATATAAACATGATGTTGTCATTCTGATTTATCATTTGCCATAGAAGTGAAATTAAGAAAAAAAAAACGCATTGAAATTCAAATTGGAATTTAAACTACGCTCATAGTTTAACTTCTACTCCTTTCATTTCGTGATTTTATCAAAATTGGTATTAAGAAACTAAATGTTTTGCAACTATTATGGGTTGATGCTAACGTCTTTTCGTGAGGGTTTTCTTGTTTTTCTTTTAGTTTTGAAATTACTGAAATTATTGTAGACTTTAGTTCTTTACAAATTTAATAACAATCAGAAGAGAAAAGATATAACACAGCCCTCCAATAAAAAATCAACATCAACATCATTAATTACTTTGTTATTAAAGTGTAAAACAAATGAATGAACAGAGCAAAAACAACAAATTGCGGTGTCGCGGGTTGCTGTGTGTAGGTGAGAGAGAGGATGTAGATGAAAGAGAAACAAATTGTATAAGTGAAGAATGTGGATTAGGGTTAGGTTAGTGTTTCTGATTTCTTCAGTTGGAGCTACTATAGAGATGACATAAAGAAAGTTGAAGTGAGAGAGATGAAAGAAAAAGAATTGAGACGAATGAGGTATGAGAGAGAGGTGAGTAAAGGTTTGGGGTTTCTCGTTTTTTTTTTAGTTTCAAGAATAGAAATTATTCAAATACCCTATATGACGATATTTTTTATCTAATAAAATCCAGTACACTTTACTAAAATGTGAAAAAAGAGCTTAGCAAACCTACATATATATATATATATATATATATATATATATATATATATATATGGGGTTTGCTAACCCGCGTACGCCTGTTTTTCAGTTGGTACGTTTTAGCAATGTGTACCGGATTTTAGTAGACAAAAATATCCTTATATATCATGGATTCTAAGTTTTAAAGTTAAGGATATTTTAATAATTTTCATTCTCAAAACTAAAAAAAAAAAAAAAATCCCCCAAACCCTTACTCACCTCTCTCATTGCTCTCAACCCTTTCTCTTTCATCTTTCTCCCTCCAATCTTTTCTCTGTCATCCCTACTGTAGCCCCAATTGAAAAAAATCAAAAATTTCTCTCAACTCTTTGTAACACCCTAATATTTTAAAGGGTATTACTGATAGTAGAGACTAAATTAATTTGATATCTCATATAAACAATCAAACTTTATTTCAATTACTCCAAAGTACAATACCAAACTTTCAAACTTTAAACAATATAGTCTTCACCATTGAAATTTCAACTTATAAGTTTTACACAACATAATCTTCCCAATACAAATTTATTATTTTTACAAAAATCCCTGAAAGTTTTTCCCCGCATCTCTCTCATCTCTAAGCTTTTTCAACCGCATCTGCAACATTATCTAATCACATATAACATGAGTTATATGATCATAGTACAAACAAATAAGGGTAAGCCAACCATATCATAAAATCATTAAACTTGTAATAAAAATATTATAATCATGTATTTCTACAATTGATAAAATATCATTATTCCGATATCATTAATTCATCATTATCAAAATCATCTTTCCCATTTCCATAAATCTTACAAGTGTACCATGCTTACTCATGAAGCCTTATGGTCAGACCGCTCTCTGCCTGCTTCCTTAAGCCTCACTTATATACTATGTCTTACTTTCTGAAGCCTTATGGTCAGACCCCTCTCTGCCTGCTTCTATATAACTTACGAATCATATGTTTATGTCAAAGCCTTATGGTCAGACCACTTTCTGCCTGCTTTCATAAACCTCACGTGTTACATTGCTCATACCAAACTCTCATGGTATAACTCGAACATACTACTCCCGGTAGTAAACATCATTTCATAAGTAATGATTTCTCATATCCACTCCAACATTTCATAAAACCAACAATTCATACCCTCTTATCCACCTAACTCAATCATGTTCATTCTTTAATCATGAATTCATAATAACCTGTTTTGGTATCAATAAATTAAACATATTTCCATATATCATGCTTCATATTATAAACTCATTTTGCCCATAACGAGTATAATTCAACATATTTTCACCAAACAAAGATCATGGATCAACCAAAATATATCAACATATCGTAGAAACTACATATTAAAGTCTGGGCTCAATGTAATGATAAATAAAATATATATGAAATTTTTACCATGATAATATTATGCATCTACAATCAACTTGTTTTATTTTATTTTCATCCTAGTAGAGATTTTTTCTTTACCCCAATTGGTCACCGGAGAGGACCCAGATGTCTGAACGCATCAAACTCACCTTCGACGCCAGCACATATGACTAGTCACAACTGACTGGACCAGGCCAGGGCTGCTCTATGATCAGGGATGTGCCAACTCAGGTTTTTAAGGTTCCTCTATCCTACCAACAAAGGGAGGCCCTCAATAATTAATCAATTTATTTATTTAATTTATCTACCTTGTTGTCTTATGCTCTAAATCTAAAATGTCTAATTTTAATATTTTTACTTCCTCTCAAAACAACCTCAAACAGTACCTGTATATCTATTTAATACTCATATATAAGCTATTACAGAACTCTTACTCCAGACCTTCCAACAAGATCAATTTCAGCCAACAAACTCATTCAATAAATTCATCACATCATAACATGTACAATTTAACAGTTTCAGTTATAACACCCAATATAATAAAAGTCATAAAACAGTTTCGCAAGAGAACACCAGTTCAACATTCGTATATTTATAAATTCATACAAAAATAATTAGTTGCCCTTACCATCAAAATAATATTAATATAAAAATTCAGGGGAAACAAGAAGTTGAATCTAGCAGAGCCGGTTAGACAACTTCTCATCCTTCCACAAAGATGAAATAAAAAGAATAGATAACACAATAAAATTTCTGGGGAAACAAGAAGTTGAATCTGGCAGAGCCGGTTAGACAACTTCACATCCTTCCAAAAATACAATATAAAGATATAAAAAAAAAAACAACAAAAGCTTTGGGGAAACAAGAAGTTGAATCTGGCAGAGCCGGTTAGACAACTTCTCGTCCTACCAAAAATACAATATAAAGATATAAGAAACAACCAAAGTTTTGGGGAAACAAGAAGTTGAATCTGGCAGAGCCGGTTAGACAACTTCTCGTCCTTCCAAAAATACCATATAAAGATATAAGAAACAACCAAAGCTTTGGGGAAACAAGAAGTTGAATCTGGCAGAGCCGGTTAGACAACTTCTCGTCCTTCCAAAAATACAAAAGAAACAAATAAATGTTCTCATTCAAAATTCAAGACCATACAACAACAAAATACTACATATTCAAGATTTAGGATTAGAGAAAAGCAAAGTATAGGAGTGGCTTCCCTTACCTCTATTACAGACTTAATCTCCTCGCTCTCTGAAAACTTCCAGAATATCCCCTTTGCAATTAGAAATTCTTCCAACTCTCTTCTCTCAACATTTTTCTAAGTTCTTTGGTGTAAATTTTCAGCCTCCCCCTTGGCTATTTATAGTAAAAAAATTTACTATTCATTTTTACTATTCATTTGTACTATTCATTTTTTTATTCATTTTACTATTACAAAAATAATTTTTTATTTGCAAATTGGTGAATTCTGATCTCAAAGCTACGTGTAATACTTATCCTTTCCAAAAATAATTTTTTTTTCTTTTTACTATTCACTTTTTACTATTCACAATTTACTATTCATAATTTACTATTTACTATTTTTTTTTTAATTTTTTTTTATCTAGTATCTAACTTACAAATATTTTCAAGGATCTTACAATCTCCCCAACAACAATTATTTTCGTCCTCGAAAATTATTTATTTAAACAAAGACTATTTAACAAAAGATTACTTACAAAAGAGATATGGATTTTCGAAAACCATTGCTCTGATACCCAATAGTGTAACACCCCGATTTAGGTGTTACAATTTATTTTTCCACAAAAATGCATATATTACTTTTCTTTAACAATTTTCAACACCAACAAAATATTAAGTGTTGTATTATAACACAAGTCTTCTAAAATAAAATTTCACACAGTTCATAAACTTCTTAAATTTAAAATTCCACACAGTTTGAAATTTCAAAATATATTTATTTAGAAATCCCCCATGTCTCTTTTTTTTTTTTTTTCACAGATTTCTCATCTTCTAAGCAAGTCTAGAACCATATGCTAATTCATCTGAAATAGTTTATGCTCCCGTATAATATGACACATTACACGATCATTGCATTCACATACACAAACACAAACAATAGGGTGAGCTAACTGAAACAAGCATACAATCCATTCACAATCCGTTAATAATACATCCACAGTATTCAATACAGTTAAGCACACCCACTCAACATATTATCACAATATCATTGCTCAACAATTTTACTATTCCACTTATCAAAGTGTTACAACTTCACCTCATCCGACCTACTTACCAAAGTAGTACAAACCAAGTTATTCTCTCTACTTATCAAAGTAGCACCGCAAGACAATACTGTCTACTTACAAAGTAGCACATAGTTAATCTGCCTACTTTTCAAAGTAGCCCGATTTATGTCATTCTCTTTATCTCTTCATTCATCATCTCATCCTGCCTACTTATCAAAGTAGTGTAAATCACCCTGCTTACTTACCAAAGTAACGCAGACCCAACATCTACTCGCCTACTTACCAAGGTAGCGCAAACCAACATCATTTACATTATTTCAACAAATTATTCATAATCAACCACAACTCATCCAAAACTAATCATATTCAACAACATGTTTAGATCATATGGTAAGCTTTTCGGTCCAATCCAACAGTTAATGAGGCAGAAATCATCAATTTTTTTTATAAATGATCCAAAAACATAAATTAAGCAATATTGAGATCCCTGAGAAGTTACAAAATTAATATCTCTAACTCGGTACCTCCGATCTAAAATCCGAACGGTCGAAGTATGTTCCTATATGTTAGAAACCTCATACTAAAGTTTCAGGTTAATCTAACGGTTAACTAAGTAGATATGAAGGTTTTACCGAGGTAACTCAGAGACAGAAATTTAAGTGGTTCTCGGTTAAACTCAAAATACGGAATGAATTACTCTAAGCACAGACAACTAATTCCAAATCTGAACGGTCAAGATCACCTAATATGTATTATGAACTCCATACTAAAGTTTGGGCTCAATCTAACGGTAAATGGAATATATATGAAATTGTTACCATTATAACTTAAGAACAGAATTACATTGTTCATCAAATATGTCAAACTTTCGAAATTTCTTTCTCTAAGCATAGACCTTCAATTGCAAATCCGATCGGTCACAGTGTATTAATATGTCTTAGGGATTCTATATCAAATTTTGAGGTTGATCTAACGGTCAAATAGGTCAGAATTCTATATTTTACTGAGACAACTTAGTAACTACAGGGGTAACTAATTTACTCAAACTTATAGGATTTATTTCTCCAAGTACAGACTTCTATTTTCAAATCCGAACAGTCAAAGTTTAGTAATATGTCTTAGGATTCACATATTAAAATTTTAGCTAAATCCAACGGTGAAAACAATTAAAAGAAATTTATCACCACAGTAACTCGAAAATAAGAAATTATAATCATGAAAACCAAATTTTACACAAGTCAATAGATAACTACCATTACCAAATTTTTAACATATTCATATTCGTATTCATGATCATAACAAGAAAGGATTAGCTCCCCTTCATCAAAGTCAAGCAATTGGAACCATATTTCTAACTACAAAATTCTAGAAATTAAGTTGAGATTGCTTCCCTTACCTCATGAAGACTAAAACACCTTAAACTCTTCTTCAAAGAGCAACTCCTCTCCTCCTTGCTAGACCAAGTCAGCCTCCACACTTAGGACACTTAGGACACTTAGGATTTCGTTCACCTCCCACCAAGGACCTCTATACTCTCCTCCAAAACTCCAAATCTGATTTGGAATTAAAAGAAGATGCCTTAGACAACTAAGGAACCATGCACTTGGCACTTAACAATAATAAACAACCAATGGACCATCCTAAACCATTTTCCAGCCCTAAAACATGGAAGGAAAGTCTCCAAAGGGTCCCAAAATGTTCTCCTAGTGCAGAACACAACCTACTCACTCCAAAAAGTTGAAACTTGTAAAAATACACCTAAAATTAAGGTTGGACGCTAGCCCCTGGACAGTAAAACTGTCACGTTTCCCCCAGCTCAGTTAGACACCTTCCCGAAGTCCAAAATATGCGTATGAGTAGTCAAATTGAAGCTCTTTGAGTCTAGTTTCCAATAAAACAAGAATCAACTCAATTGATATTTTACTAAGAATAATAATTTCACTCCCCAGAGTCCCAAAATATTTTCGAAAACCATTGCTCTGATACCAAAATGTAACACCCTAATATTTTAAAGGGTATTACTGATAGTAGAGACTAAATTAATTTGATATCTCATATAAACAATCAAACTTTATTTCAATTACTCCAAAGTACAATACCAAACTTTCAAACTTTAAACAATATAGTCTTCACCATTGAAATTTCAACTTATAAGTTTTACACAACATAATCTTCCCAATACAAATTTATTATTTTTACAAAAATCCCTGAAAGTTTTTCCCCGCATCTCTCTCATCTCTAAGCTTTTTCAACCGCATCTGCAACATTATCTAATCACATATAACATGAGTTATATGATCATAGTACAAACAAATAAGGGTAAGCCAACCATATCATAAAATCATTAAACTTGTAATAAAAATATTATAATCATGTATTTCTACAATTGATAAAATATCATTATTCCGATATCATTAATTCATCATTATCAAAATCATCTTTCCCATTTCCATAAATCTTACAAGTGTACCATGCTTACTCATGAAGCCTTATGGTCAGACCGCTCTCTGCCTGCTTCCTTAAGCCTCACTTATATACTATGTCTTACTTTCTGAAGCCTTATGGTCAGACCCCTCTCTGCCTGCTTCTATATAACTTACGAATCATATGTTTATGTCAAAGCCTTATGGTCAGACCACTTTCTGCCTGCTTTCATAAACCTCACGTGTTACATTGCTCATACCAAACTCTCATGGTATAACTCGAACATACTACTCCCGGTAGTAAACATCATTTCATAAGTAATGATTTCTCATATCCACTCCAACATTTCATAAAACCAACAATTCATACCCTCTTATCCACCTAACTCAATCATGTTCATTCTTTAATCATGAATTCATAATAACCTGTTTTGGTATCAATAAATTAAACATATTTCCATATATCATGCTTCATATTATAAACTCATTTTGCCCATAACGAGTATAATTCAACATATTTTCACCAAACAAAGATCATGGATCAACCAAAATATATCAACATATCGTAGAAACTACATATTAAAGTCTGGGCTCAATGTAATGATAAATAAAATATATATGAAATTTTTACCATGATAATATTATGCATCTACAATCAACTTGTTTTATTTTATTTTCATCCTAGTAGAGATTTTTTCTTTACCCCAATTGGTCACCGGAGAGGACCCAGATGTCTGAACGCATCAAACTCACCTTCGACGCCAGCACATATGACTAGTCACAACTGACTGGACCAGGCCAGGGCTGCTCTATGATCAGGGATGTGCCAACTCAGGTTTTTAAGGTTCCTCTATCCTACCAACAAAGGGAGGCCCTCAATAATTAATCAATTTATTTATTTAATTTATCTACCTTGTTGTCTTATGCTCTAAATCTAAAATGTCTAATTTTAATATTTTTACTTCCTCTCAAAACAACCTCAAACAGTACCTGTATATCTATTTAATACTCATATATAAGCTATTACAGAACTCTTACTCCAGACCTTCCAACAAGATCAATTTCAGCCAACAAACTCATTCAATAAATTCATCACATCATAACATGTACAATTTAACAGTTTCAGTTATAACACCCAATATAATAAAAGTCATAAAACAGTTTCGCAAGAGAACACCAGTTCAACATTCGTATATTTATAAATTCATACAAAAATAATTAGTTGCCCTTACCATCAAAATAATATTAATATAAAAATTCAGGGGAAACAAGAAGTTGAATCTAGCAGAGCCGGTTAGACAACTTCTCATCCTTCCACAAAGATGAAATAAAAAGAATAGATAACACAATAAAATTTCTGGGGAAACAAGAAGTTGAATCTGGCAGAGCCGGTTAGACAACTTCACATCCTTCCAAAAATACAATATAAAGATATAAAAAAAAAACAACAAAAGCTTTGGGGAAACAAGAAGTTGAATCTGGCAGAGCCGGTTAGACAACTTCTCGTCCTACCAAAAATACAATATAAAGATATAAGAAACAACCAAAGTTTTGGGGAAACAAGAAGTTGAATCTGGCAGAGCCGGTTAGACAACTTCTCGTCCTTCCAAAAATACCATATAAAGATATAAGAAACAACCAAAGCTTTGGGGAAACAAGAAGTTGAATCTGGCAGAGCCGGTTAGACAACTTCTCGTCCTTCCAAAAATACAAAAGAAACAAATAAATGTTCTCATTCAAAATTCAAGACCATACAACAACAAAATACTACATATTCAAGATTTAGGATTAGAGAAAAGCAAAGTATAGGAGTGGCTTCCCTTACCTCTATTACAGACTTAATCTCCTCGCTCTCTGAAAACTTCCAGAATATCCCCTTTGCAATTAGAAATTCTTCCAACTCTCTTCTCTCAACATTTTTCTAAGTTCTTTGGTGTAAATTTTCAGCCTCCCCCTTGGCTATTTATAGTAAAAAAATTTACTATTCATTTTTACTATTCATTTGTACTATTCATTTTTTTATTCATTTTACTATTACAAAAATAATTTTTTATTTGCAAATTGGTGAATTCTGATCTCAAAGCTACGTGTAATACTTATCCTTTCCAAAAATAATTTTTTTTTCTTTTTACTATTCACTTTTTACTATTCACAATTTACTATTCATAATTTACTATTTACTATTTTTTTTTTAATTTTTTTTTATCTAGTATCTAACTTACAAATATTTTCAAGGATCTTACAATCTCCCCAACAACAATTATTTTCGTCCTCGAAAATTATTTATTTAAACAAAGACTATTTAACAAAAGATTACTTACAAAAGAGATATGGATTTTCGAAAACCATTGCTCTGATACCCAATAGTGTAACACCCCGATTTAGGTGTTACAATTTATTTTTCCACAAAAATGCATATATTACTTTTCTTTAACAATTTTCAACACCAACAAAATATTAAGTGTTGTATTATAACACAAGTCTTCTAAAATAAAATTTCACACAGTTCATAAACTTCTTAAATTTAAAATTCCACACAGTTTGAAATTTCAAAATATATTTATTTAGAAATCCCCCATGTCTCTTTTTTTTTTTTTTTCACAGATTTCTCATCTTCTAAGCAAGTCTAGAACCATATGCTAATTCATCTGAAATAGTTTATGCTCCCGTATAATATGACACATTACACGATCATTGCATTCACATACACAAACACAAACAATAGGGTGAGCTAACTGAAACAAGCATACAATCCATTCACAATCCGTTAATAATACATCCACAGTATTCAATACAGTTAAGCACACCCACTCAACATATTATCACAATATCATTGCTCAACAATTTTACTATTCCACTTATCAAAGTGTTACAACTTCACCTCATCCGACCTACTTACCAAAGTAGTACAAACCAAGTTATTCTCTCTACTTATCAAAGTAGCACCGCAAGACAATACTGTCTACTTACAAAGTAGCACATAGTTAATCTGCCTACTTTTCAAAGTAGCCCGATTTATGTCATTCTCTTTATCTCTTCATTCATCATCTCATCCTGCCTACTTATCAAAGTAGTGTAAATCACCCTGCTTACTTACCAAAGTAACGCAGACCCAACATCTACTCGCCTACTTACCAAGGTAGCGCAAACCAACATCATTTACATTATTTCAACAAATTATTCATAATCAACCACAACTCATCCAAAACTAATCATATTCAACAACATGTTTAGATCATATGGTAAGCTTTTCGGTCCAATCCAACAGTTAATGAGGCAGAAATCATCAATTTTTTTTATAAATGATCCAAAAACATAAATTAAGCAATATTGAGATCCCTGAGAAGTTACAAAATTAATATCTCTAACTCGGTACCTCCGATCTAAAATCCGAACGGTCGAAGTATGTTCCTATATGTTAGAAACCTCATACTAAAGTTTCAGGTTAATCTAACGGTTAACTAAGTAGATATGAAGGTTTTACCGAGGTAACTCAGAGACAGAAATTTAAGTGGTTCTCGGTTAAACTCAAAATACGGAATGAATTACTCTAAGCACAGACAACTAATTCCAAATCTGAACGGTCAAGATCACCTAATATGTATTATGAACTCCATACTAAAGTTTGGGCTCAATCTAACGGTAAATGGAATATATATGAAATTGTTACCATTATAACTTAAGAACAGAATTACATTGTTCATCAAATATGTCAAACTTTCGAAATTTCTTTCTCTAAGCATAGACCTTCAATTGCAAATCCGATCGGTCACAGTGTATTAATATGTCTTAGGGATTCTATATCAAATTTTGAGGTTGATCTAACGGTCAAATAGGTCAGAATTCTATATTTTACTGAGACAACTTAGTAACTACAGGGGTAACTAATTTACTCAAACTTATAGGATTTATTTCTCCAAGTACAGACTTCTATTTTCAAATCCGAACAGTCAAAGTTTAGTAATATGTCTTAGGATTCACATATTAAAATTTTAGCTAAATCCAACGGTGAAAACAATTAAAAGAAATTTATCACCACAGTAACTCGAAAATAAGAAATTATAATCATGAAAACCAAATTTTACACAAGTCAATAGATAACTACCATTACCAAATTTTTAACATATTCATATTCGTATTCATGATCATAACAAGAAAGGATTAGCTCCCCTTCATCAAAGTCAAGCAATTGGAACCATATTTCTAACTACAAAATTCTAGAAATTAAGTTGAGATTGCTTCCCTTACCTCATGAAGACTAAAACACCTTAAACTCTTCTTCAAAGAGCAACTCCTCTCCTCCTTGCTAGACCAAGTCAGCCTCCACACTTAGGACACTTAGGACACTTAGGATTTCGTTCACCTCCCACCAAGGACCTCTATACTCTCCTCCAAAACTCCAAATCTGATTTGGAATTAAAAGAAGATGCCTTAGACAACTAAGGAACCATGCACTTGGCACTTAACAATAATAAACAACCAATGGACCATCCTAAACCATTTTCCAGCCCTAAAACATGGAAGGAAAGTCTCCAAAGGGTCCCAAAATGTTCTCCTAGTGCAGAACACAACCTACTCACTCCAAAAAGTTGAAACTTGTAAAAATACACCTAAAATTAAGGTTGGACGCTAGCCCCTGGACAGTAAAACTGTCACGTTTCCCCCAGCTCAGTTAGACACCTTCCCGAAGTCCAAAATATGCGTATGAGTAGTCAAATTGAAGCTCTTTGAGTCTAGTTTCCAATAAAACAAGAATCAACTCAATTGATATTTTACTAAGAATAATAATTTCACTCCCCAGAGTCCCAAAATATTTTCGAAAACCATTGCTCTGATACCAAAATGTAACACCCTAATATTTTAAAGGGTATTACTGATAGTAGAGACTAAATTAATTTGATATCTCATATAAACAATCAAACTTTATTTCAATTACTCCAAAGTACAATACCAAACTTTCAAACTTTAAACAATATAGTCTTCACCATTGAAATTTCAACTTATAAGTTTTACACAACATAATCTTCCCAATACAAATTTATTATTTTTACAAAAATCCCTGAAAGTTTTTCCCCGCATCTCTCTCATCTCTAAGCTTTTTCAACCGCATCTGCAACATTATCTAATCACATATAACATGAGTTATATGATCATAGTACAAACAAATAAGGGTAAGCCAACCATATCATAAAATCATTAAACTTGTAATAAAAATATTATAATCATGTATTTCTACAATTGATAAAATATCATTATTCCGATATCATTAATTCATCATTATCAAAATCATCTTTCCCATTTCCATAAATCTTACAAGTGTACCATGCTTACTCATGAAGCCTTATGGTCAGACCGCTCTCTGCCTGCTTCCTTAAGCCTCACTTATATACTATGTCTTACTTTCTGAAGCCTTATGGTCAGACCCCTCTCTGCCTGCTTCTATATAACTTACGAATCATATGTTTATGTCAAAGCCTTATGGTCAGACCACTTTCTGCCTGCTTTCATAAACCTCACGTGTTACATTGCTCATACCAAACTCTCATGGTATAACTCGAACATACTACTCCCGGTAGTAAACATCATTTCATAAGTAATGATTTCTCATATCCACTCCAACATTTCATAAAACCAACAATTCATACCCTCTTATCCACCTAACTCAATCATGTTCATTCTTTAATCATGAATTCATAATAACCTGTTTTGGTATCAATAAATTAAACATATTTCCATATATCATGCTTCATATTATAAACTCATTTTGCCCATAACGAGTATAATTCAACATATTTTCACCAAACAAAGATCATGGATCAACCAAAATATATCAACATATCGTAGAAACTACATATTAAAGTCTGGGCTCAATGTAATGATAAATAAAATATATATGAAATTTTTACCATGATAATATTATGCATCTACAATCAACTTGTTTTATTTTATTTTCATCCTAGTAGAGATTTTTTCTTTACCCCAATTGGTCACCGGAGAGGACCCAGATGTCTGAACGCATCAAACTCACCTTCGACGCCAGCACATATGACTAGTCACAACTGACTGGACCAGGCCAGGGCTGCTCTATGATCAGGGATGTGCCAACTCAGGTTTTTAAGGTTCCTCTATCCTACCAACAAAGGGAGGCCCTCAATAATTAATCAATTTATTTATTTAATTTATCTACCTTGTTGTCTTATGCTCTAAATCTAAAATGTCTAATTTTAATATTTTTACTTCCTCTCAAAACAACCTCAAACAGTACCTGTATATCTATTTAATACTCATATATAAGCTATTACAGAACTCTTACTCCAGACCTTCCAACAAGATCAATTTCAGCCAACAAACTCATTCAATAAATTCATCACATCATAACATGTACAATTTAACAGTTTCAGTTATAACACCCAATATAATAAAAGTCATAAAACAGTTTCGCAAGAGAACACCAGTTCAACATTCGTATATTTATAAATTCATACAAAAATAATTAGTTGCCCTTACCATCAAAATAATATTAATATAAAAATTCAGGGGAAACAAGAAGTTGAATCTGGCAGAGCCGGTTAGACAACTTCTCATCCTTCCACAAAGATGAAATAAAAAGAATAGATAACACAATAAAATTTCTGGGGAAACAAGAAGTTGAATCTGGCAGAGCCGGTTAGACAACTTCACATCCTTCCAAAAATACAATATAAAGATATAAAAAAAAACAACAAAAGCTTTGGGGAAACAAGAAGTTGAATCTGGCAGAGCCGGTTAGACAACTTCTCGTCCTACCAAAAATACAATATAAAGATATAAGAAACAACCAAAGTTTTGGGGAAACAAGAAGTTGAATCTGGCAGAGCCGGTTAGACAACTTCTCGTCCTTCCAAAAATACCATATAAAGATATAAGAAACAACCAAAGCTTTGGGGAAACAAGAAGTTGAATCTGGCAGAGCCGGTTAGACAACTTCTCGTCCTTCCAAAAATACAAAAGAAACAAATAAATGTTCTCATTCAAAATTCAAGACCATACAACAACAAAATACTACATATTCAAGATTTAGGATTAGAGAAAAGCAAAGTATAGGAGTGGCTTCCCTTACCTCTATTACAGACTTAATCTCCTCGCTCTCTGAAAACTTCCAGAATATCCCCTTTGCAATTAGAAATTCTTCCAACTCTCTTCTCTCAACATTTTTCTAAGTTCTTTGGTGTAAATTTTCAGCCTCCCCCCTTGGCTATTTATAGTAAAAAAATTTACTATTCATTTTTACTATTCATTTGTACTATTCATTTTTTTATTCATTTTACTATTACAAAAATAATTTTTTATTTGCAAATTGGTGAATTCTGATCTCAAAGCTACGTGTAATACTTATCCTTTCCAAAAATAATTTTTTTTTCTTTTTACTATTCACTTTTTACTATTCACAATTTACTATTCATAATTTACTATTTACTATTTTTTTTTTAATTTTTTTTTATCTAGTATCTAACTTACAAATATTTTCAAGGATCTTACACTCTTTCTCTTTCATCTTTTTCACTTCAATCTTTTCTCTATCATCCCTACTGTAGCCTCAATTGAAAAAAATCAAAAATTTCTCTCAACTCTTTCTCTTTCATCTTTCTCACTCCAATCTTTTCTCTCTCATCCCTATTGTAGCCCCAATTGAAAAAATCAAAAACACTTGCCGTTAAACAATCTTACAAAAAAAATGATTTTATAATAAGTTTTCATCTTATAATTTTTGTCTTATCTAATTTTATCCAATTTTCACAAGCATAAAAGAATTGGTAATTGACTTGGAAAAAATCAGAAATACTCGTTGTTAAACAATTTCTTACAAAAAATGATTTTATAATGAGTTTTTATTTTATAATTTTTGTCTTATCTAATTTTCACAAGCATAATGACATCAAAGGAATTGATAATTGGCCTGGAAAAAAAATCAGAAACACTCATTGTTAAACAATTTCTTACAAAAAATGACTTTATAATGAGTTTTCATTTTATAATTTTTGTGCTATATAATTTTATCTAAATTTCACAAGCATAATGACATCCAAAAGAATTGGTAATTGGTTTGGAGGGTTTTTCTAGAGATGATGATTCAACATATGCACGTGATGAAATTAGAGAGGTTAGTGAAGATGGTAAAATTGAAGAGATCTTGAATGAACCTTTGCCAGATAAATTGTTTAAAGGCAAATGTTTCTGATTTTTTCAATTGGAACTACAGTAGGGATGACAGAGAAAAGATTGGAGTGAGAGAGATGAAAGAGAAAGAATTGAGAGGAATGAGAGAGGTGAATAAGGGTTTGGGGTTTTTTTTTTTTTTAAGTTTTGAGAATGAAAATTATTAAAATACCCTTAACCTTAAAACTTAGAATCCATGATATATAAGGATATTTTTGTCTACTAAAATCCGGTACACATTGCTAAAACGTACCAACTGAAAAACAGGCGTACGCGCGTTAGCAAACCCATATATATATATATATATATATATATATATATATATATATATATATATATATATATATATATATATATATATATATATATATATATATGGGTTTGCTAATTTGCGTACGCCTCTTTTTTAGCAATGTGTACCGGGTTTTAGTAAACAAAAATACTCTAATATATCATGGATTCTAAGTTATAAGGTTAAGGGTATTTTAATAATTTTCATTCTAAAAACTAAAAAAAAAAACCCTAAGCCCTTGTTCACCTCCTTGATTCCTCTCGACCCTTTTTCTTTCATCTTTCTCACTCCAACATTTTCTCTATCATCCCTATGCTAGCCCCAATTGAAAAAAATCAGAAACGCTCGCCTAACCCTAATCTACCTCCCTCACTTATCCAATTTGTTTCTGTGATTTGTGAAGCTAAAGGTTTTATTTACCATTACATTCTTCTGACTTAATTTTAATTGGCTAAACTTGGTTTGATTTTGATCTTGGTTTATTGATGATGGTGTCCCTGCAGAGGGGGAGTTTGTAACACAACAAAATTCTAAAATTTAAAAACGAAATTTAATAATAATCAGAAGGGAAAAATATATAACACAACTCTTCAATCAAAAATCAACATCAACATCATCAATCATTATGTTAGTAAACTGGAAAACAAATGAACGAATATAGCAAGAGCAACAAATTGCGGTGTAGCGGGTTGTTGTGTGTGGATAAGGAAAAATATGGAGATTAGAGAGAAACAACTTGGATAAGTGAGGAAAGAAGATTAGAGTTAGGTGAGTGTTTTTGATTTTTTCAATTACCATTAGCGTAAGGATGACAAAGAAAATGTTGGAGTGAGAGAGATGAAAGAGATATGGTTGAGAGGAATGAGGGAAGTGAACAAAGGTTTGGGGGTTTCTTTTTTTTTTAGTTTTGATAATGGAAATTATTAAAATACCCTTAATCTTAGAATCCATGATATTTTTGTCTACTAAAACCCGGTACACATTTGTACCAACTGAAAAACAAGAGCGAATTAGTAAGCCCCATATATATTTATAATTACCAGTGACACATAAATTTAAATTAGATTATTTATTAAAATATTAAAAGAATAATTTAATATTTTTTTGATATTAATTATAATTTGAAATTCTTGTATATCTTTTATATTTTAAAAATAGTTATATAAATAAAATATAAGTTTTGTGTAATTTAGTTTATTATTTTGAAAAAAAATCATAATTTTTGAAAAATTTAAATTTAGAAAATTTTATATAATTTAAAATTAATAAAGTAAATTATTATTTCATTTTTCACATACAATATTTATTACCAATTTTATCCTTATCAATATAACTCAATTTATTAATTTTATTATTTATAAAAACTATCAATAATTATCCTCAAAATTATATTATTATACCATCCTAAAATTAAAAGAATATTTATTTTTGTATATTTTTTCTTAATAATTTTTATTTTAATAGTTATTATAATATTGATTTTTTCTTGAGGATAGTATGTTTAATTATTATTATTTTTGTAAATATAAATCTTTACTGTTTTATCTTTTACATACCTATTTCTTTAAATTTAATTAATAATTTATAAAGAAAAAATTACTTATGATAAAATTATAAAAATAATTTATTTTATAAGAATCTTTAATGTAAATATTTTTTTTTTATAAATTTAGTAATATTTTTTAATTTAATTATTATGTAAGAAATTATTTTTATTTTTTATATGCATGCATACACGTGCATTTATTTCCACTAGTTTTAACAAGAATTTTATTTTACATCTCTAAGGTTATTTAATTTATTATCTTTCATATATCACGTATAACCATGTTATCTTATTATATTTTTTGTGTATCCAGTCATCTCATATATTATCTTATATATTCACATTAAATCACCCAACATATATCTAAACCTAAAACGAACCATATATCAAATAAAATCCATTTATCTACGTGAAATCCACCTAACTACATTGTTACAGCACGCTGTAAGGAAATGCATAGATAGAGAGAGAAAGGCATTGACATACCAAAATTGCGAATCTCATTCTTCGGTTCTGCTGATCCTCGTCTCTTCTCGCTGTTCTCACCACCGTCACACATACTGAAATCTTTGTAAATAGCAATGCCCGCGCAGAAGCGTTCCTTCCCCGATTCTCCTCACGATCACCACCGTCACACCAAACATCACCACCAAGAAAAAACCGAAGAAGAAGATGCACAACAACGAGAACAGGATAATTATGAATCAAACGGCTCAGGTTTTTTATATTGCCCTTCCTTTCTTTTAGATTCTTCTATTTTCTTCTTCTTCTTCTTCTCATAGTTTCTTCATTCTCTTCTCAGATTCTCACCGCCCTCCGTCTTCTCCCTCCGAAGACAATTCCGAGTACTATCTCTCTCCCTTGCATCATACTCATGATTTACTAGCTTTTGTTTTATCTATTGTTTCTCCATATGATACGGTTTTGATCCAGCTACTGGCTTTTGAGCCATGACGTATTATTGGTTTCCACAAATTCCTCCTATTTGATTAGTAATCCGTTAGTAAACCTAACAATCTGTCGTTTGCATGTTTTGATTTTCATCTTCTTCATGCGTGTGTGAGAAGCCGTTGTTTTGTTTTTAGAGTAGGTTTTGGTATTAGATCCTAGCTTTGGATCAGAATTATTTTCTGGGGTCGTGATGTTGATTAGGGGTGAAGATCTCGCTCAAAGTAGTTTTGAAATGTGTTTTTAGTTAGGAATCAGAATATCATTTGTCAGTTTTTGCGTGAAGTTTTGGATTGGTGATAAAAAAGAAAATTGAAGTGGCTGCAGTTGAATAGGAGCTTGCTTAGTGGTTGCAATTCATGGAGAACATAGTTACAATAGTTTTGGTTGTGCTCCCAGATTTTTTCTATAAACAATTGTATGGTGATTTTTTAATACTAACGTTGCAGTTCGGTGAAGAAAGAAATCAATCAACAGATGGATAGTAGATCCATCTTCTGGCTACTAGATATTCTAAATTATTGGGTTGGGTTTTGTTTTGTATGTTGAGATTGGATGTGATGATTCAGAAAGGTTCCCTGCTGTGTTTGATGACGGAAATGAGAAGCATGACCCATATCCTAAATTTAGGTTTAGATTTGTCCTGAATTGGAATAAACATTTGAATTTAAAGTTTATGTCTATGATTTGCTATAAAAGTTATAACAGTGCATTCATATTACATAGTCTACTTTTATACAATAGCAAATTAAATATATCTGATGAAAGTTCACATATGGGTATCTGCAAGAAGCTGCAACTTAAGTTTGAAAACTTGCATTTTGTCCTGTTCTGGCTTCTTAGGTGGCTATGGCTAGTGTCCGTGTAATTTCTTGCAAGCATATTGCAACTTAACTCTGTATACCAAATTTAGTATTAGCCATCAAATGGGTGAAGATTTTTGTGACTACCCAATCAGTATATTCATCTATAAACTGCATTATTTAGGTTAGTGTAAATGAAAGCTTATGTTCTTGCTTTGTTTGCAGATTTGTTTTTGTAGAGCTTCTCGAAATACGTAAAGAAGTCCAATGTCCAATTTGCCTTGGTATGTGTTTTCTTTATCTAGTCTAATTGTTCTTGGTACATCTCTGATATTAAATTATGTGCGAGAATATACCTTTTTATCTTGGTTGGTGGAATGAAGACAGACATGAGAGATGACAGTAGATCATGTAGTTTTAGTCCAGCGAAAAATAAAAAAGATGGATGGAGATTAAGAAGGACATGTGAGGATATTATCATTTGGAGCTCTTCAGTGTGATGTGGCCCATCTATCTAACCTCATCATGTGGATTAAGACTGTTGTAGTTGTTGTTATTATTATGTACTTCTACCTCCTTCAGAACCATGTGTTTCCCCATTTTTTCTGAACAACTACTCTATCATCTTCAAAATATGTGTTGTGACATTGGGACACTGGATGAGAGAAGCTGGTGGTGTTATGTGTATATCAGAAATGGACATCACTGTGTAGGTGGGTTGTGATAGAAAAAGCAATTTTATGATAAACCTGCTTTTGTGCTATATCTGGTTGGGTGGAAGAAAGGGGAGCAAGGAGAGTAAAGTTTGAAATTTGAATTGAAGAGAAGTGTTGCAGGGTCTCTCATTTAGATGTTGTTTTGGATGTATTTCATGTCAAATCACTTTGTAGTGGAATTCCTTCCTTCTACCACCTGTGGCACAGTTCTTCTAGTCTCCCTTTCTAATATGTAAAATCTCTTCTGTGGTTTAAAAGTACTCCTGAACATTATTACCAAAACAAAAAAGTGTGGATTTCCCTCCAGTAGAGTTTATATTCTAGCTCATTAGACTGTCTGTGCTGAAGTGTCTGCAAGGCTGCAATTGTGTTACAATTGAATTTGAATAAGCGAGGTAGGAAGTTCATTAGAAAATTAGGTATTGGTGGATCAGTCAGAAAAGGCATCTCTGACAACTTGTAAAAGCCCGTGTATGTACAAGAATCACACAAGTTCTGTATCAATCATAACTACAATTCTCAATGGTCATTCTCTCTTAAATTTATGTTCCTCGTGTTTTCTACCATTTTCTATACTACCATAAAGTCTAATTTCTTATCATCAACTTGTTTTGATTCTGAGGCATGTATTCACAGTCAAATCTGTTTTAAACCTCACCTTTGCTCAGTTTCTGTGTCTGGAATTGTGTCTCTGTCTTCTTCTGTTGTCGTTTTGCTTCAGTGGCAGATTGTGGTCTTTGCTGAGCCACATGCATTTGTTATTTAGGACCAGTAAGAACCGTTCTCATTCTCGTGGCTTCAGTTGTCACTTTCCAATTCTCTTCTCAAGTGTCATTTGGGAGTGTGCGCTTGAGGCAACCGTGGGAGATTTGCAACTTCAATTCACCGATATTTTTGTGAAGGTGTGCTAAATAACAGTGCAAATTACAAGCACGAAAGAAAATATCATGTACAATCTCAAGATATCTTCGGTTAATCAAGGCTTTTGAACAGTGTTGAAACCAAAACTCTAAATTTGTTGCATATAGCAGGAAAGAGCGATTATCGTTAAAGCAGTTCAAGTTTATGAGTGATTAAATGAGCTCTTACTTGAAATGCATATCACTTTGTTAAGTCATGTTTTTAAAATAAAAATTCCTAAAGATAAAAAATAGGAAACTTGTTCCTATAAGTTGGGCATACTAGTTTGTTTAATATATATATATATATATATATATATATATATATATATATATATATATATATATATATATTTTCACTGTATCTGATGTTTGTACATCAACCATAAGGTTGATTGGCCATTGTTTTTGGTGCCTTTAATCTTAATTATGATTTTGCTAAGTAGTGCTGGATTTTATCCTTGAAGGAAATTTTTAAATCTGCTATTCATGTTATACCCGAGTTCTAACAAACGTCCTGTTCGTTGAAGATATAACAGAGTATTTCTGATGCTTCCTCAAACAGGTATTATTAAGAAGACACGAACAGTTATGGAATGCTTGCACCGGTTTTGCAGAGAATGCATTGACAAGTCGATGCGAATGGGGTAGGTTACATGAAGCCATTCCAGACTTTTTCGTTTATGTAATTAATGTGCTCCTGATAATTGTAAACTAGGTCCTCATGTTGTCTATTTTTTGTCTTTTATCTGAAAAACCATAGCTATAATGTCTATATGCAGCTAGATTATTAATGTTTGTGTAATTCAGGAACAATGAATGCCCGGCTTGTCGGACACACTGTGCCAGTCGTCGTTCTTTGAGAGATGATCCAAACTACGATGCTCTGATTGCAGCTTTATATCCAGACATTGAGAAGTACGAGGAAGAGGTATAGTTCACTTGATTTGTATTCAATATTTAATGAGTTTACATAAACTTTCACAATATTTAACTAGTTATATCACACCTGCTAGGAGCTTGAGTTTCGTGAAGAGGACAAGAACCGCAATAAGCTGGTAAATACTTTTTGAGCAATAATTTTTAAACATGCTTCAACTTTCAGATGTATCATGTACAATAATTACACCATTGAGGAAAGTTTCACGGTGAAATTGTTATTGACTGTATCGGACTCCTGGGTTACGAAGGCTCAAATCTTAGCCTGAGGGGAATGCTAGTATAGTTGATGACCTTTTCTTTTTCTTTAAAATCAGATTTGTTTTCTATCTATATGGCTAGGCGGCCCCTAAATTCCCATCCATCACTTTATATTTACTTACTATTCAGAGTTATCCTTATTTTTTATTTTAGCAGTTGTCAGTATCTCTAGATAGTCAGAGCTTAGCATGTTCAAGAGTACTTTGCTACTAGGTTGTCATTTGATAGTTTTTCTGACAGATTCAAGCTTCAATTGCAAAAGTTGTTCAACGACAATCAGAAGCACTGGTTAAGAGACGCAGAGATACACCAGGTTCATTTGTAACAAGAGCACAGCGCAATCAACGAAATGTTCTTTCTAGGAGACAAAACCAAGTAATGGATAATCAAGGATCTGAGGATAATGAGGATGAAAATGATAACAATGAAAAGGACTCATCTTCCACGGATGAGCGATGTACAGAAATTAGGCAGAGAAGGCGAAAGAGGCGGACCCGAGTTCGCCCTTCTCAGCCATCATCATCGACAGCAAGTCCTGACAGAGGATGCATAGAAAGTGATGTGGACATAAGAGAGAATCGAGGAATTTCTTCTAGACCGTTGTCAAAACCTCAAAAGCTAACATGGGGGAGGGGTGGTTTTAGGAGTCACACACGGCATGGCAGTGGCAGTGGCAATGGTATCAATAGCAAAAGTGCCCGCAGTAGCCGCTTGGCGAAGTTAGTTGATTATCTCCGTAATTTGAATGAAAACAACGATGAGGTATAGCTTACAGCCGAATTCCCTATACAATGGTGAAAATATTCCAGTTTCAGTTCAATTTATAGAGGCTATATTCATCTTTGCAGTTAGATGTTCATCTCATTCTTTTCTCTCTGGACAAACAAAGTACACCAAGCTTGCAGCAGCCACACCTTTGCTGTCGACCAACTTTGTCAGTGAAGCACCTTTGTGAGGTGAGGTTCTCTTTGATCGCTTGCTTCTTCCAATGATAATTTGTAGTCAAATTAACTTTAACAATGTTACGACATCAATACTAGACTTCATTGATTCACGTTTACTAGCTTAAGTTATTGATATTTATGCAATAAAATCATGCTTTTCAATATGTATAACAAACTTTCACTTTCCCAATGCTCGCGTATTAATGAAAGTGATTGCATGATATTCGTTTCTGGATGATCCAATTGTAAGCCTGATGATGATTTTGTAATTTCTTTTAATGAATCCTTTTTCTGCATAGTATGTTGCTGGCCAGACATCTTTGCCAATTGAAGAAGTTGAGATATTGGCAGTTAAAGGATGCTGCAGTACAGTTTGTGAAAAGCCATTTGACGAGATTTCATCCTTTGATGAGCAAACGGCACTGATAATAGATCCTAGCAAAGATGAACTGGAAACTCTGCAAGGGCATGAATCTTTGACAGAACTTAAATCCAAATGCATATCTCAAAGGGCGCATATGGTGAGTATGAATCAAGACGCAACTATCACTCAATATTATTGCTTGTTCCAAGTATTGACTAATTTTTGTACCCTTTTTCTTTTGCTTCAGATTCTGGCATACAGGCGGAAGGAGTGAAACATTAAAGACAGTTGTAAGATTTATGAATGCCAGAACTTATTCTGTACGTACATAGGAAAATTTTTAACTACAAAACTATATATAGTTAAATAAGATGAACCTCCCCAAAGTTTATATAGACAATTTTGATATTATTGATGTAAGGATTTACTCTGCATGTACATAGGAAAATTTTCAACTTAAAACTATAATGAATTTATATGAACCTCCCCAATGGTTATTTATATACAAGAGTTTGTTTCAACTTGTTGCATACAAGTTTGGTACTTTGGTCTGCAACTCTAAAATTTATGACAGTTTTAATTTTGTTTATTCATTTTCAATTCCTTGTGCTCATTTGCTTACTTATTGCCATAAGCAGATTTAGCAAAATAATTTCTCCAGTATTCTAAATTTATTTGGCAAAGTTTACTTTATAAGTTCAGCATTCGAATATAAACACTTGTTCAAAATGCATGTACCTTAACTAAATTCGAAGAGCATAACAAATCCCATTGTGAGAATTACCAAGCAAGGGAGGCACTGTTTTTATATTTTAAAGATGGATCAAATATTTTTTTATTCGACTTATTTTAATTGTTAATATTAAAAAATTTTGTTTGTTAGATCGAGCACAATCTATATCATCTTCCTTTTATATTTTTTTTTTCTATTTTTACCACAAAAATCAACCATCTATCTCAAGATTAATAAAATATGTATCATGAATAATAGTTTACTTTATTTGTTTCATATGCATCTCAGACATTTGTAAAAGTTATAATATTTTAATAATTGATTACGCATACATTTGATAAACCTAAAATCTCAATCTATTATGTGTTTTTTCATACGAATCTATGGATGAATCCTAATAATGACCTGTCCTGCTTTGTGATCTCGAGAAATGATTGTGAGGCATAACACTTATTCTGGTATTTGACCCATATCACGATTAGATGATATGATTTAAATTATAAACATTAATTTAGTTTATCAAAACAATTAAGAAATCTTATAATAAATAATTTGAAGTTTTGATTAATTACTATTTTATCTCAATGTATATTTGTACGAAGAAAAAAACTATAAATTAAGATAATGTTTAATTTCTCGGATGATTTTCACTTTTGTGAGATTGTGTTAAATTGATTTTCATTTTTAAAAAAATTTCAATAAAAGTTTTGATTTCAATTAAGTCTTTATATATATATATATATATATATATATATATATATATATATATATATATATTATTCTTAGTCTTTATTTTTTTAAAATAAAATAATATTGTTCTTTCTTTAAAATAAAATTTATTATATATATAAATGTTATAATGATATTTTTATTAAAAATAAATTTTTATTATATTAAATTATTATAATTAATTCATGTTATTAATCAATATGTTGTTATAAAATTCTAATTAAGTAAAAATATTTTTACAAAAAAATAATAATTAAAAACAATATTTATTAATCCATATTTTTTATAAAAATAAATTAATTATTATCATTTATATAAATAATAAATTTGATCTTATTTTAATTGAAACCAAATTTATTATTTATATAAATATTACACTAATTTTGAAAAACATTTTTATGATTTTCTCGACTTCTAAAAAACTAAAAATGAAATATGTAATTTTTCATAGAAACAAATTAAGTCTATGTGAAAATAAGAGAACCAAAATATATTTAAGTTATTGAATTGAATTCCTACAGAGATTAAAGTTCATACATCTTATTCTTGGTTAAAACTACTAACATCCTATAGTGATGAAACACTCATTTTTTAAAAACATGAATTTTGCGACCTATAAAATGTTTTTCTTGAATTATGATTTTGTAATCTCCATAATTAATCTACGCTTTTTGTGCCGTTATTTTATTTCAATGAAATTCTCAATTTTACATTCATGGTAAAAAGGTTGACCATAATAGTTATTTTAAGTAAATAAATTTTACATTATTTAGCCAATTACACCAAAATATGATATAGCATACAAAACATTAAATATCCATAATTGAATAACCAAATTAAATCTAAAATATCCATAATTGAATAACCAAATTAAACACATGAAAATTATAAATTATAAATATGAAATACCCAATAGTTTTGCCTTCCATAATAAAAATTATATTAAAAATTACATTACAATTTTTTTTTCATAAAAACTAATTTTTTCCTAAAAATAAAAATTCTTTCTTTTGGGAACAAAAATGCATTTATGTCAATTTCAAGAAATAATTAAGCCATTTTGTTTATGATAAAATATAAAAGGAAGGTAAGTGTGAAATAGTGACAAAGTGCCGATTAAAATAGGAATAAGACATGAAAGAAAGATAAGTGTGAATAAAAAAGATAAAGGATTGTGAGAAATGTGAAAATTATGAAAAAATAATTAACATTATTAATCTGCAAAGAAAAATATCACTTGTTAACGATGATTAAACTAATACATATTTAACATGTTTTAGGAAAATATACATCAAAGAATTGGGTTTTTTTAGAAGGAGCTATGAGAAGTATTACACAGACACATCATCACTTGGAGAGGATTCAAGAGTTCTTCTTGAGAGGATTACACAAACAAGACCGCTTAGAGAGGATTCAAGAGTTCCTTGAACACTGAAAAAACTTGACCATCATCTCATGTTAGAGGCAGGACTCGAGAGTACTGTTCCATTAAATACCTTTCGTCTTTCCTTTCTCTGGAGTATACGCAAAGTTGGTGACTTGGGTTTCGTTATGTCCTTGGAAGACCTAAGAGCAAGATGGTGAGGTGAGAACACACAATAAGCAATTACAAATTTACAACGTAAAAGTGAAAAGAAAGTTTAGTTAGGTTTTAAACTCATACTTCTGGGGACAAAAAGGATGATCAAATTTTGGAACTGGTCTAGCATGAGGAACCATCGTCCTACGCAATTGTTTCAAAGCTTTCTCTTCCTCTATCTGCACGTTCATGGTATAGATCACTTGTCAGTATCAATCAGAGATTCTTATTCTCAGATATTAAATTGCAAACATAGTTGACATACCATTCTTGCTGCTTCACTCTCCTCTCTGTATCGTTTGTACACCATTTCTTTTTCTTTAATCTGTAAAAACAAACTATTTAAGTACTTTCACTGTAAAACCTCACAAGGAAAAAACTATATGAAATTTTTGGTTACCCTTTCATCAAATTGTGCTCTGTCCACAGCTCGATGATTCATATGTAAACTAAATTCCTGAACTTGTGTGAGAGGTTTGCGGACCTTCTCTGGAAGAGGGATTGGGTCCCTGCATTTTTAATATCCATTGGAAAAAAAAATTTAGTTCGTTTGCAGTTTCCCCATCTGCACATTGGAGTAAGAAAGTCTTGCTTTTATTTTCACTCACTCTTTTAAGATTGGTAGTGCTTTAAACTCTCTCATCTGGGCCTCTTCTCTTTCTATTCTCTGTCTTTCTTCCTGTTCCTTTTGCATTTCTTCTTCATGTCTCATCAAACTCTCCAATTGGAATGGCTCTGGTCTTGTGCATTGCTTTGGTTCTGGTTTTGGTGGGATCTGCAAATGATATTCACAGTATACTTCATCAATTTTTTCAACTAGCAAACGGAGACAAAAAAGTATTGATCGACAAAATTCTGTACCACAGGGTAATCGGTGGTGTAAGGGTATGGATTAGCCTTGGGAATCCTCGCTATTTCCTCCTCCAATTCTTTGTGCAGAAGTTCCATGATCAGTTTCTTCTCTTTCTCGGCACCTCTTTCCTGTAATGATTAAGAATGTTGGTATAAGAATAACTAGATCAAAACACTGCAGTTTCAAACTATGGGGAAGTAATGAACCTCTGTGTGGAGATGAAATGGATTTGGAGTTGTGTTTCTTTTAATTGGGTTATGGTTGTTACGTTCAGGTTCAGACTTCAAAGAAAGCTGCAACCATAAAAAATAAAATGATTACTCTCACCAGATAAAAATGATTCTAGAATTGAAAAGAAAAATATTTTTTTTTTATATTCTAGATTACTGAATATCTGAAAGCAGACACTTCATCATTACCTTGCCAAATAAATCAGCCACGTAAGAAGCAGGTGGTGGAATCCTTTCATCTGTGGCAAAATGAAATTCTTGAGGTTCAGTAACATGCTTCTTGGTATTGCAGAATATTCCGATATCCCCTTTACTTTCAAAGATCTGAAAGAAAAAATACGGTTAGTTAATTGACAGAATAAATTCTTAGAAATGGGTAAAACATCTCAGTTGGCACTATTACCTTCTTATTTAGAGGCTTTGCCCTGAATTTAGGGATATTTTGAAGCTCCTCTTGCTCTAATTCTAACGAGCTTTTCACCTTGGGCGGGCGGGCTCTTAGTGATGTTTGGAGTAATGGAGGTTTTGGTTCTGTAAGGTGATGAGGCTTCCATGAATTCCCCTGTTTAACAAAGAGGAGTGACTTGTGGATCGAAGTGAATAACAAATATTTGATTCAGTTGTTCTAAAATAGTTGTACCTTATGAGACACCTCTGTTGAAGCTATTGAAGCAGTATCTGCATTGTGATGGGCCCTAGCCAAAGTTTCCAAACGAAATTCCTGAAGAAAATGAAGAAGTCAGTAATTCAGAATATTGTAATGTACGTGAATACGTCTGTATTTTTTCATTTGCAATTTAATATTCTATTCTTTGGTGATGGTTACCTTAAATTCTGGTGGCTGAGGTGTACTTCTTGGAATAGGAGGCAAAGTTGCAGTTTGCAAAATCTAGAATAGAAAAGAAAAAACACGTAAAAAAATATACATAAATGGAAGTGAAGAATAGCAGAAAACCAAGAATGAAAATAGTACCTTCTTATTCAATGGTCGAGCCTTGAATTTTGGAATTTTAGCCATCAATTCTTCCTCAAGTTCTGCACTACTCTTCACCCTAGTTGGGCGAATGCGCTGAGATGTCTCAAATTCAGGCTCCTTAGGCCTAGTCAATGTAAGTTTAGGTTTTGTCTGAACCAAAGAAGCAGCATTATGAATATTTACTAAAAAAACATTTCGAATGCAGTAGAAAGTTGGATACATACATTGGAAGCAATGTTAGGCAGTGCTAGATCTCTAGTACTGGACTGAAATCTTTTCATCATTTCTGCCATTGATACAAATGGTACAGAGGCTGGAGTTGTTGGTGTCTCACGAACATAAACCTTCAAATACATAAATCAACCATGAAAAAAAAGAACGAAAAAGATTTGAAACATAAAGTATTTGATTTAATATATGAAAATTAATGGGACGAAACAAACCTTTCTCTCCTCCTTATTAGTTTTACTAGTGCTAGAAGACATCGTAAAACCCAATTTTGATTTGTTATGAGGCAAAATTTGATGCTTGACATTCAGAATCTGTAAAGTTAAAAAATATAAATTAGAATGCATTTGATGTAAAGACCAAAAAAGCAACAGTGAAGATCAAAATTACCTGTCTAGTTTTTCCTCCTTCCAATTTTTGCCTCTTAATAGCTTGATTCTCCTGGGACAAGTGAAGAGTCCCAGCAATGCTCTTCCCAGTTGCTGACTTTAGCTGAGATTTTGTATTCGTAAGAATCTTCTTATTCTGTGTCTTCTTGGAATTAGTGGAAGTGGTGACTTTTTTCAGCAAAGCTGGTTTTGGAGTGCAAGCATCTTTTGCTACTTCAGCAGATGCTCCTTCAGCTGATGAAACAAAGCATCCACTATCTCCTTTATAATCATTCTCAATTCTTTCCTTTTCAGTGCAAGGTGCATCATCTTCCTTTACAGTAGTCACAGCCAAACACTGAGGTTTTATATTAGTTTCCAGAACATTCTCATCAACATTTGCTGGTGCCTAGTAAAATGAAATATAATCAGTCAAACTAACCAAATCTAAAAGTGCATATCTATCATGAAAACTGATACAACAGTACCTTCTGCATTTTATCAACTTCAACTTCCTCTGTTTTGGCATCCATGCTCTGTGGGTATATATTCCTTTCCGGAACATCGACACTAGCTAACATCTATCAAAAGAGTAGATAATTAGTTAAAGGAGCGAATATTCAATTATACACATGACCAAAACTGAAATAGATAATAGTACCTTCTGCATTTTGTCTGCTTCCCTAAAATCACACAAGCTATCTACAGTAATAGATCTAGCAGTCTTGATTTTAGGCATGAATGCTGCAGCAAAATTTGAAAACCCAGAGAAGTTCAGCCAAGTAATTCTTTACCACAAAACACTTTGGTGACAACATATAGAAGACCAACAATGTTTAATTGCTATTTCCTATAAAAAAACTACAGACTTTGATCACTTTCTAAAACAACAAATGGAGAAATCACTAAGTTTCGAACCCTTCACAACATATATAAACCCCGGATACTTTAACTGAACAGTTTTTAGGCTGAGAGCCATTCACTAATCGCAATATAACACCGCAACCTTTTAATTTCATTCAATTTTGTTGGATTGAGTGAAAGAATTGAGTAACAATTTCCTAGAAGACAAACTACAAGCCGAGATCAAACAACTTCTTCTTAACACCATAGTACCACATGCAACTAAAAACTAAGAAGCAATTGGAAGCAAAGCAACCCTATCATAAATTACGGGAGAAACTGAAACGTAAATGAAAGAAAAATTCGCATTCACACCATACTGTGTCATTTTAGCGTTCCACAATGATAGGAACCAATAAGAAGAAAATAATAATAATTTCTTTTCTTCATTTCAGAATTTCCGATCGTTAAACTCACCTACGAATAAAAACCTCGATATAAAGACGACAACCCTATCTTCTCTCAATTCTAATTCCTAAAATCCTAGAAACTAATCAATATTATAATTATTATCATTATCATTATCGAATTAAAGAGAGTGATCAAGGTAGAGCAAGAATTGAGAAATAAAAGGAGAGAACAAGAACGTACGAGAAGGAGCGTAAGAGAGAGCGGTGTCGAACCAGAGCTCAGCCTTAAGCGATTCCTCGTCAGTCTCTCCTTTAATGAAGTCAAAGAATCGCGGCGCCGAGAACTCGTAGGTCTCGTCCATCACGGTGGCGCCACCGGTTTCCTCCGTCACCGCCATTTCACGTTCCGATTAGGGTTTACGTCGAGAACTCGAGAAGTGATTAATAGGAGAGAGGGAAAGGGAGAGAGCGTCTTTATTTGGTGCTTCTGTGAAAGGAAAGAAACGAAGTAGAGGGAATGTGTATGTGCGTAATGTTGAGCGGAAAGTGTAACGGTTAGTTCTCTAACGGTCCAATTTTCTTTTGAACTTTATTATGAAGCCATGTAGCGACCCGATTGGTTTATATGGTTCGCAAGTGTCACAACGGCTATTTTCTCATTTCTCATCAACACCGCGTCTCAAACGACAACGTTTTGATGAACACGCAGGTGAGTGAGTGAGGAATTGCAATAGATGCAAGAGAACATGCTAAGTGTAAAGTTAATCATTAAAGTAGTATAATTAAATTTGATTAAAATGAGATTAATTACAAAATACAGATTAACATGCATAATGAAATTGTTAACTTTTATAACCATTTTGAAACCAGACTTAAAATTATTTATGATCAATCAATAGTAGTGTTATAACAATAAATAAATAAATTGGTCATTTGACTTTTAAAATTTTGAAATATAACTTCTTTGCTTAAATGAAATCTCATTTCCTTAATTCTCATTTGGAAAAATAGAGAAGTGATTCCAAAATCAAATCTCATTTTCTTTAAATTTCTCGTTACTTTGGATGTAATGATAGCATTTAAAAGGACCAGGGGTTGGAAGAATTGTTTTGTTGTTTATGTTGATTTTGTTCTTTTATTCTGCTCTTTTTTTTTTCTTTTTTTTTTACTTATGGATAAAAACTATAATTGATTTGCAAGTGTTTTTTTTAAAGTAGCATGTTCCACTGATTATCTTTTTAAATATTTATCCAAATAATATTGTTTACTATTTATAATCATTGGTACAGTTTTATTTAAAATAACATAATTTCCAATAATTTTTTTCTAATGACATATTATTCAAAATATTTACTTAAATAATTTCCAACTTTCTTTTTTACCTTTTTTAAACATAAAAATCATAGAAAATTAATTTAATTTGAATTATTATTTTTAATAAATTTTATGTAAATTATTAAATAATTAATATGTATTTAATATGAATAAATTTATAAATTTATTTATCTATTTTGTAGATATTATTAATTTGGTTTTTCTAACTTGAATTTAGAAACTTTCTTATCATTTTAATAAACAATATTTTTAATATTTATTTTCAATTTAAATTTAAATGATTTTAAAATAAAAATTCTAATGCATTTAAATAATGCATATTTACAATATTAACTTAAATAATTAATTAAAGTTACAACTTAGCTTTACAATACCATTAAACAATTTAAAATATGTTATTATTTTAAATAAAAAAATATTACAAAAATAAAATAATATTGTTCAAAAATAAAATATTACAAACAAATAAAAGATAACTGTAACATGTTATTTTATTAACAATAGGATCGCAACTCAAATTAATATAATATTTTATATGTTACATGTAACACCCCAAATAATTTAAAGAGTATTACTGGTAGTAAAGACTAAATTAATTTGATATCTGATATAAATAATCAAACTTTATTTCAATTCTTCTAAAGTACAATTCCAAACTTACAAACTTTAAATAATATAGTCTTCACCACTTAACATAAATTCGACATTAAACTTATAAGTCTTACACAACATATTTTTCCAATGCAAATTTATTCTTTTTATAAAAAGCCCTCAAAGTTTTTCCCCGCATCTCTCTCAACATCTCTAAGCTTTTTCAAAGCTTTTTCAAAGCTTTTTCAACCGCATCTGCAACATTATCTGCTCACATATAACATGAGTTATATGATCATAGCACAAACAAATAAGGGTAAGCCAACCATATCATACAATCATTAAAGTTACTTATAATATAAATGTTTCAATGATGTATTTCTGCAATTTATAAATACCATTATCCTGATGTTATTAATTCATTTTTTTTAACGTCTTCAAAATCATCTTTCTCATTTTCATAGACTTTACAAGTATACCATGCTTACTCACGAAGTCTTATGGTCAGACCGCCCTCTGCCTGCTTCCTTAAGTCTTACTTGTATACTATGTCTTACTCTCTGAAGTCTTATGGTCAGACCTCTCTCTGCCTGCTTCTATAAAACTTACGAATCATATGTTTATGTCAAAGCCTTATGGTCAGACCACTTTCTGCCTGCTTTCATAAAACTTACGAATCATATGTTTATTTCAACACCTTCTGGTCAGACCACTTTCTGTCTGCTTTCATAAACCTCGGGTGTTACTTTGCTCATATCAAGCTCTCATGGTATAAACCAAACATACTACTCCCAATAGTAAACATCATTTCACAAGTAATGATTTCTTATATCCACTCCAACATTTCATAAAATCAACATATCATAAACTCAATCATAAATTGACAATAACCCATTTTGGTGTCAATAAATTAAACATATTGCGAGATATCATACTTCATATCATAAACTCATTTTTCCCATAACGAGTATAACTCAACAGATTTTCACCAATCAAAGGTCATAGATCAGTCAAAATACATCAACATATCTTAGGAACTACATATTAAAGTTTGGGCTCAATGTAACTATGAAGTTTTTACCATGTTAACTCAAGAACAAAAATATAGTGTTCATCATACTTTTCAAAATTTCGAAATTTATTTCTCAACACATAGACTTCTAATTACAAATCCAAACGGTCAAATTATAGAAATATATCTTAGAAATCATATATCAAATTTTTAGGTTAATCTAACGGTCAAATAGAACAAAAATCTATATTTTACCGAGAGGACTCAGTAACACAATAACAGGGGTAATTAATTTACTCAAACATGCATAACTTATTTCTCCAAGTACAGACTCTTAATTAATGATCCGGACGGTCAAATTATAGAAATATATCTTAGGAATCATATATCAAATTTTCAGGTTAATCTAACGATCAAATAGAACAAAATCTATATTTTACCGAGAGGACTCAGTAACACAATAACAGGGGTAATTAATTTACTCAAACATGCATAACTTATTTCTCCAAGTAATGACTCTTAATTAATGATCCGAACGGTCAAAGTGAAGAAAAAGGTCTTAGGATTCATATATTAAAATTTTAGCTAAATCCAACGGTAAAAACAATTAAAAGAAATGTTTTATCACAATAACTCGAAAATAAAAAAAATATAATCATGAAACTAAATTTACACAAGTGAATAGATAACTACCATTACCAAAATTTTAACATGTTCATAACTCATATTCATGATCATAACATGTTTAAATATTATATGTAAGAAATGATTAGCTCCCCTTCCATCAAAATAATCTTAATATAAAAATTCAGGGGAAACAAGAAGTTGAATCTGGTAGAGCCGGTTAGACAACTTCTCATCCTTCCAGAAAGATGCAATAAAAAAATAGATAAACAATAAAATTTATGGGGAAACAAGAAGTTGAATCTGGCCGAGCCAGTTAGACAACTTCTCATCCTTCCAAAAATTACAATATAATTAAATAAGAAATAAAAGGTCTGGGGAAATAAGAAGTTGAATCTGGCAGAACCGGTTAGACAACTTCTCATCCTTCCAAAAATACAATATAAAGAGATAAGAAACAATAAAAGGTATGGGGAAACAAGAAATTGAATCTGGCAGAGCCGGTTAGACAACTTCTCATCCTTCTAAAATTTACAAAAGAAATAACTAAATGTTCTAAGTAATAATAACGTACAATTAGCATAACATAATTAACATCACATTTTACAACCATCAAACTTGGGTCTCATCACAGAAGCATGTTCTCATTCAAAATTCAAGACCATACAGAAACAAAATACTCCATATTCAAGATTTAGGATTAGACAAAAGCAAAATATAGCTTACCTCTATTACAAACTTAATCTCCTCGTTCCCCGAAAACTTCCAGAATCTCCCCTTTGCAACTAGAAATTCTTCCAACTCTCTTCTCTCAAAAATTTTCCAAGTTTTTGGTAATTTTCAGCCTCCCCCCTTGGCTATTTATAGCAAAAAAATTTACTATTCATTTTTACTATTCATTCTTCTATTCATTTTACTATTACAAAAATAATTTTTTATTTACAATTTGATGAATTCTGATCTCTTATGACTCAAAAATACGTGGAATACTATCCCTTTTACAAATTAATTTTTTTTTCTATTCACTTTTTTTTTAATCTAGTATCTAAATTACAAATATTTTTTCAAGGGTCTTACATTACATAATTAACTCATTGAAATATTATAATATTTAATAAGTTAGTAAAATTTTAATTAATATATTATTTATTTCTCATTTTATAACAACTTTAATTTTTTAACAAAACCAACTGTGCAAATGTAATTAAATCAAAACAAAAAATATTTATTCAATTTTAAAATATATATATTTTTTAATTAATATATATATATATATATATATATATATATATATATATATATATATATATATATATATATATATGGGGTTTGCTAACGCACGTACGCCTGTTTTTCAGTTGGTACATTTTAGCAATATGTATCGGATTTTAGTAGACAAAAATACCCTTATATATCATGGATTCTAAGTGTTAAGGTTAAGGGTATTTTAATAATTTTCATTCTCAAAACTTAAAAAAAAAAACACAAACTCTTATTCACCTTTCTCATTCTTCTCACAATCATTTCTCTTTCATCTCCCTCACTCCAACCTTTTCTCTGTCATCTCTACTGTAGCTCCAATTGGAAAAATCAGAAACATTTGCCTTTAAACAATTTGCCTTTGTAAAGAGTTGAGTCATTGACATATTCACCTTCAGGCAAAGGTTCATTCAAGATCTCTTCAATTTCACAATCTTCACTATCCTCTCTAATTTCATTATCTGCATATGTTGAATCATCATCTCTATAAAAATCCTTTAGGCCAATTACAAATTCTTTTGGATGTCATTATGCTTGTGAAAATTAGATAAAATTATATACGACAAAAATTATAAAATAAAAACTCATTATAAAGTCATTTTTTTGTAAGAAATTGTTTAACAACGAGTGTTTCTGATTTTTTCCAGGCCAATTACCAATTCCTTTGATGTCATTATGCTTGTGAAAATTAGATAAGACAAAAACTATAAAATAAAAACTCATTATAAAATCATTTTTTGTAAGAAATTGTTTAACAGCTAGTATTTCTGATTTTTTTCAGGTCAATTATGAATTCCTTTATGCTTGTGAAAATTGGATAAAATTAGATAAGACAAAAATTATAAGATGAAAACTCATTATAAAATCATTTTTTTGTAAGATTGTTTAACGACAAGTGTTTTTTATTTTTTCAATTAGGGCTACAGTAGGAATGACAGAGAAAAGACTAAAGTGAGAAAGATGAAAGAGAAAGGGTTGAAAGAGAAAGGGTTGAGAGAGGTGAGTAAGGGTTTGGGGGTTTCTTTTTTTTAGTTTAGAGAATGAAAATTATTAAAATACCCTTAACCTTAAAACTTAGAATCCATGATATATAAGGATATTTTTGTCTACTAAAATCCGGTAGACATTGCTAAAACGTACCAACTGAAAAACAGGGCGTACGCGCGTTAGCAAACCCTTTTTATATATATATATATATATATATAAATATATATATATATTTATATATATATATATATATATATATATATATAATTTCATTTAGATATTACAACCAATTTATTTCAAAAAAGAAATTGATTCACAAATATGTATAATAAATACACTTAAATTATTAATTTAAATCAGTATTTAAATTTTTAATTTTTATTATCAAATATTTTAATATTTTTTAACTAAATTTAAAAATTTATTTAAATTATTACAAAATAAATTTTAAGTATTATGAATGTTGTAAAATAATTTTAACTTTTAAAATTTTACTTTTATTTCAAATTGAAAAGTTTATAAGATAAGATTGCTCCGGAAATATTGTTATTGTATATTGATGATATTATGATAATAATTACTAGTAAGCACGAGGTTGAGAAGAAAGATAAATTAACGATAAATTTGATATGAAATAGCTTGGAGTTACTGAGAAGATTATTAGAATGGATATTATTAGATGACGTGATTTGAAAGATTTAAAAATACTTATCTTAAAAAAGTCTATAAAAATTTTGGCATCACAAACTGGAAAGTTATGTTCAAACTTCTCTTTCCTCGTTACAAGAGTGATACACAATCACTGTAAATAATGAGGGTCTCAATAAATCATAATATATGATTATAATGGTTTTACAAACAACAACTTCCTACCTTTCTTAGATTTTATTAAACTTGTAACTGATTAAACATGTAATAAGTTTAGTAGGAATAACAAAACTAGTAAACTCAACTTGTTTTAACGAACAAGTCAAAAAATTGTATCTCATCCTATCAAAAGACGAGCTGGTAGGTTGGTTTAATTTTTTTTAATTTTGTTTAACCTTTTTAACTTTCCTTTTTATTGTAAGCATATTTAATTATATAAACATTTCCTAAGATTCTAATGGATTAATTTTTTAAATGGGATAAATTAAAATAATTATTATATCTATAGGTTAAATTACTTTTATAATTAATAATTAAAACTTAATTTGTAAGTGTTAATAATTTAAGTTACACAGTATCATTGATATTATCTTTAAAAGAATATAATATATAAAAGTTAATCTTTTAAATTATTTTTTTATTTTGATTTTTAATTAAAAAAACATAATGGATCATCTCGTCTCATCTTATCTTTATCTTATCAATTTAGTAAACTAGGTGGATTGAGACAAAACGAGTTGACAAGTTGAAAGTATTAACCTGTCATACCATATTTGGAACGGATTGATGGATCGACCTATTAGTTGTGACCAACTTTTTCACCCTTAAAGCTTAGTAGAAGATAAATGAATATCGCTCAAGATTTACGATCGAACCAAAATGAAAATTTGTTATGATTAATTCATTAAAATGTTATTAAAGATTTTTATACTACTTATCATTTTTTAGATATCTAATATAAGACATGCATATTTAGATGTTAGTGATGCATAATCATATCATAGTATCAAGTGGTTTGATATTTATTGAGATTAATACATGTAAAGAAATCACACGTTTCTACGAAAAATATGTATTTGTTTCATATATATATATATATATATATATATATATATATATATATATATATATATATATATATATATATATATATATATATATATATATATATATATATATATATATATTGGTCAATTGGTAGTCGAACAATCAATTCTAGTTAACAAAGTTGAAATTCCTCGTAATGGTTGGGACGATCAAAATGATTTTAGTATAGTAATGATTGAATTCAAGATAAATTGGATTAACCTAAAAAATCATCCTAATTAAAAATTTAATCACAATTAGTCATAATTTAATCACAATTAATCATGTTTAAACTGTAATTAGGTTACTTCTAATGAAAAAACTCATAAAAAACTATATATACAAGCAAAATGTGAGACCCATAATAATTAGCCTCAATTAATCCTGACACCTCACCATTAATGCACGCCACGTCATTTCCAGCCATTAAAAATCCACTCTCTAATCTGATCCCATTCCTCTCAGACGTGCACGAAGAACCACGCCCATCATTTCTCTGAACCATTTAAAACGCACTAAACTCTGCATGCAAGCATGCCACTTGTCACGCTGGAAGTTTCGGAAGTCAGAATGGAGGTGCAGGTGTCCGAAAGAGAGACGCTCGTTCGTCTGGATTTGGAAGGAACAAAAGTGATTTTCGAAAACCCTTCCGTTCACCTGCATCACTCATCTTCTTCCTCACGAAAGCTCACCCCTTCATTTTCTCCAACTTCTCTCTAAAACCAGTAAACTTCTCTCTACTGCAACTCCTCATTTCTTTCTCCGATTTCAATTTCAGAACCATAGGAACGTTCGTCCTGCTGTGATCTTTCATTTGGACCGAACAGAACTTGGATCGGAACTGGTAAGTTTGCCTTTCTACACGTCGTCTTCTCTGGTTTCATGCGAACCCTGGTTTTGGTTGCATGCATGAGTTCTAGGTCTGAATTATGTTGATTTTTGGTGTCTTAGATTTACGTGGGAACTGTTGAGCGAAACCTGGGTGTAAGACGTGGTTAGAGGAAACCCTAAAATCTTGTTATTGGAAGTACACTGCTATCCAGGTAAGGGAAGCTTACATATATTTAAATTTATACGTGTATGAGTGTATGAAAGCATGATGTGGGTCGTCTGTATGAAATTTCTGTATACGTGTTTTTCTGGATCTGCATGAACGAACCCTGTTGTGCTGTTATGGATGTTTGCTGATATGATTTCTGGGTTGTTGAACTGCATGCTGGTTGAAACGTATGAGTGATGGATGAATACTATAATGTATGAATTGTTAATATGTTGATTTTTGAATATGAATTAATCTGGAAGTGAAAGTATAAAGTTCATCGATTTGAGATTCATTTGAAGTATAAAGTATAAGTTAAATTGTTGAAATCTGGAAAATTGTTAAGGTTGAGAAATCTGCACTTAAATCATGTCTTTGATAAATGACGCTCGTCACTGTACGGTCTTAAACCGTTCGGTTTCCTCTTAAAATAACTTAGAATGGATTCCTTCATTTGGAAAGAATTCTGCTCGTGAACGAGCGTCCCTATTTGGATCTTTGAGAGCGTTCGACCTTATGTCGAGCGTTCGTCCGTTAGAGCGTTCGACCTTATGTCGAGCGTTCGTCCGTTAGAGCGTTCGACCTCATGTCGAGCGTTCGTCCGTTAGAGCGTTCGACCTCATGTCGAGCGTTCGTCTGTGAGAGCGTTTGTCTTTGAGAGCGTTCGACCTTATGTCGAGCGTTCGTCTGTGAGAGCGTTCGTCTTTGAGAGCGTTCGACCTTATGTCGAGCGTTCGTCTGTGAGAGCGTTCGACCTCATGTCGAGCGTTCGTCTTTGATAGCGTTCTACCTCATATCGAGCGTTCGTCTTTAATATCGTTCGGCCTTATATCGAACGATCGTTCTAAATCGCGCAAGGTCTCCTATCAAGCGCTCGTACAACTGAATAAGTATTTGATTTTAAACAGCGTTCGTTCTGAATTTGAAATAGCGTTCGTCCTGATCTCAAATAGCGTTCGTCTATACAGTTAATTAACGTTCGTCTTTTAGAGAAGTGTAATTGAGAATGAAAATGTGATGTTGAGGAAAATATAAAATGGGCGAATTATATATGAGGTGAAGTTATGATATTGATATTTGAACGAGCGTTCCAAGGAGGAACGACTCTGATTTCTATTGGATATGAAATTTGGTAAAGTATGACTGTGGATAAGTTAAGACTCGCTGTCCATCCTGATGTTCCGTGATACGCCTCTTCAAGTAGAAGGGGGTATTCATGTGTGGGAACGGCAGGAGGTCCTTAGTCCATAAGTTAACATGGGCGACGTAAGAACGGACTTACCTCGAGTGGCAGCTGTTTGGTGTATCCCAGTTACTACATCACTCGGGTGCAAGGACGCTTGTAACTACACAGATTCATACAGTCCAGACGGTCGGTCTAGCATTAGTATATTTATGTTTGATTGATGTTATGCGTATATGAGTTGATTGTATGATGGTTTGAATAAAAATGTTGAGGTATGAATTTAAATTACGTAAGCTTACCCTTTCGTTTTTCCATTGTGTTGTCTACTGTCCATGTACGTTCGTCCTGTCTTGCAATGATCATCCGTTGTGGATGTGAGCAGATGGTGGTGCATCCCTTGAAGAAATGCTGGAAGAAGAAAATTTGGACGATGCCAATCTGGTGGAAGTTGAAGTAAAGGCCGAGCCTTAGAGCGCTCGTAGATGTTAGGTTGTAGATGTTAGCTCATTTTTGGACGTTCGGTTACTTTTGTAAAACCGTTCGTTCTGATTTATTTTCCTGTTTCTCTGAAACGCTCGTTATTTTGTACTGTAGCCGTTCGGCTTTGACCCTTGAACTCTGTTTAATCTTAAAGACTGTTTACTGTACTGTTAATTGTAATTAATCCTGATTTATGGTAATTATGGTATTTTGGAATGTTACATTAGTGGTATCAGAGCAGTTTTGTTCTCTTAAGGACGTTGTAGGGTTATGAGTGCACTGTGTTTTTGCTGTGTGCTTATTGCATGTTTAATGAGTTATTGTTATTTAACTCTTGGACATATCTAACGCTCGTTTTTCTCTGTATCCAGAGAACGAATGGCACCTAGACTCCCTCCTCCCCCGCAGCCTAACGAACCTGATGCGTCCAACAACGCTAGGTTGTTGGAGACGGTGATAGACCGCTTACAGCAACAAAATACGACCCTCATGGAACAAAACGCCACTCTGATTCAGCAAAACCAAGCTGCTATGCAGAGCTTGGAGGCCTCTCGTGCAAATTCTGAGACCACGCAGAGGCAGTTGATGGAGATACTTGCAGCAACTAGAGGTGCGTCTGGAGCATCCTCTTCAAACGCTGCTCAACCAAATGCTGAATGGAGCTTGGAGAGTTTCCTCCAACACCATCCGGCTAAGTTCAGTGGGAAGGGTCTCCCAGATGAAGCAGATCAATGGTTAAGGGATATAGAGAAAATTTTCAATGCCAAGAGATGCCCAGATGAGAATAGATTAGCGTACGCGGAGTATCTGTTGATGGGAGAAGCAAGTCATTGGTGGACGAGCGCGAGAGCCATTCTCGCAGACGCACAACAGCTGGTCACTTGGGAGGTGTTTAGGGCTAAGTTTTATGAAGAATACTTTCCGGACAGCGTTCGGTTTGCGAAGGAGGTGGAATTTCTACAACTAGTTCAAGGGGGTATGTCTGTTTCCGAATACACCAATAAGTTCAAGCACCTCGTCAGATTCAATACCATGGCCACGAGTGAAGTGTGGCAGTGTAGAAAGTTTGAAAACGGATTGCGGAGCGACTTGAAAGTATTGATATCCAGTTTGTGTATCCGAACGTTCCCTGCTATGGTTGAGAGAGCCAAGGTCTTGGAGAGGAACATGGCAGAAGCGGAACGTCAGAAGAGGTCACAACAAGTGAGTAGAGGACCAATCGTGTCCAGGGGAGGAGCTGTACAAAGGAGACCTCCTTACGCTCGTCCAAATCAGTCTTCTCAGACGAGCGGGTCTCAAGCAGTAGTTCCTGTCGGACAGTCTGGGCAGGGAGGTGTCGTTTGTTTCCGGTGTGGAGGGCCACATTATAGGTCTTCATGCCCTCAGTTGGTGGGAGTCAAGCACTGTAATAGTTGTGGGAGAAACGGACACTCGGATCATGAGTGCAATATGAGTGGGCGTGCGGTGATGAGGCCACCCAATGCTGGAAGGAATCAGGCGAGAGGAGGACGAGCCCAAGCAAGTGGGCGAGTATATGCTATAACGAGCGCGGAGGCAGCGAGCTCAGGTAACCTTGTAATTGGTGAATGCATGCTGTATGGTAGATCATGCTGTGCTTTGTTTGATTCGGGGGCGACGCACTCCTTCATCTCGAAGGCGTGTGTTGAAAAACTGGGATTAAAAGTGAGTGAGATGTTGTGTGATCTGGTGGTGTCTACCCCAGCAGCTGGTGAGGTTAGGACGTCCACTATGTGCGTCAAGTGTCCTATAGAAGTGGAGGGACGTAAGTTTAAGGTTAGCCTCATCTGCTTACCTCTTCAAGGTTTGGAGGTGATCTTAGGAATGGATTGGTTGGCTGCCAATCGCATTCTTATTGATTGTGGAGCGAAGGAATTAATTTTTCCTGGTGAAGAAGAAGAAGTACTTTCAGTAACGCTCGGTCAGCTAAAAGAAGATATTATGGAGGGCGCGTCTTGCTTCTTGATCATGACGCATGAAGACCGAGAGAGTGCGGATGAGAATTTCGAGCGTTCGTCCAATAAGTGCACTGAAGGACGAACGGTTGTGGACGAATTCCAGGATGTCTTTCCAGAAGAGATCCCTGGACTACCTCCTGTGCGTGAGGTTGAATTCACCATTGATCTGGTGACCACAGCAGCCCCTATATCTGTTCAACCGTACCGTATGGCGCCTGCAGAGTTGGTTGAACTCAAAAAGCAGATTGAAGAGCTAATGGAGAAACAATTCATAAGACCAAGCGTGTCACCATGGGGAGCGCCTGTGCTCTTAGTAAAGAAGAAGGATGGCAGCTCTCGGTTATGCATAGACTACAGGCAATTGAACAAGCTAACCATCAAGAACAAATACCCGTTGCCAAGGATTGACGACTTGTTGGATCAACTGCATGGGGCAACGGTGTTCTCTAAGATTGATTTGCGCTCGGGATATCACCAAATCAGGGTGAAGGAGGACGACATCCAAAAGACCGCATTCAGGTCGCGTTATGGACACTACGAGTATGTAGTGATGCCATTTGGAGTAACGAACGCTCCTGCAGTATTCATGGATTATATGAATCGCATCTTCCGGCCATACCTGGACAAATTTGTGGTCGTTTTTATAGATGATATTCTCATCTACTCTAAGACGCAAGCTGAACATGAAGAACACTTGAGGGCAGTGCTGAGCGTGTTGAGGGAAAAGGAATTGTATGCCAAACTGTCCAAGTGTGAATTCTGGATGAAGGAGGTGCAATTTCTGGGACATATTGTGTCCGCTGGAGGGATCTCGGTAGATCCAGCAAAGGTACGAGCGGTTAGGGATTGGGAACGTCCGCGTTCAGTCACGGAGGTGAGAAGCTTCGTTGGTCTTGCGGGCTACTATAGACGTTTCATAGAGGGATTCGCCAAGATAGTGGCTCCGCTTACCCAATTGACTAGAAAGGATCAGCCGTTCGCATGGACTGATCTGTGTGAAGAGCGTTTCCAGGAACTGAAAGTGAAGTTGACGAGCGCCCCTGTACTAGTTATTCCGGACACGTCTAAACCGTTTGAAGTCTATTGCGACGCTTCTCATCAAGGTCTGGGTTGTGTTTTGATGCAAGAGAAGCGAGCGGTAGCGTATGCGTCTCGACAGTTGAGGATTCACGAGAGGAATTACCCAACGCACGACCTGGAGTTGGCAGCGGTCGTTTTTGCGCTGAAGATCTGGAGGCATTTCTTGTATGGATCCACGTTCCAGGTCTTCAGTGATCACAAGAGTCTCAAGTATCTCTTTGATCAGAAGGAGTTGAATATGAGACAAAGGAGGTGGCTTGAGTTCTTGAAGGATTATGATTTCGAGCTGCTCTATCATCCAGGAAAAGCAAACGTGGTAGCGGACGCTCTAAGCAGAAAAGTGGTGCATATGTCGTCTATGATGGTACGCGAGCTGAGCTTGGTGGAGAGTTTCAGAGATCTAAGGTTACAGTTTGAGTTAGAACCGAACCGCATCAAGTGCTGTAACCTTAGAATATCTAGCAACGTGTTCGACCGAATCTGGATGAAACAACGGGAGGATGAAAAGCTATTGGAGATTTTAAGCGCGCTCGGTACGGATCAGGCCAAACATTTCAACGCTGGAACGGACGACATGTTACGTTACATGGGTCGGACGTGCATTCCTAATGATGGCGAGCTGAAGCGGATCATACTGGAGGAAGCGCATCATAGCCGTCTTAGCATACACCCCGGTATGACTAAGATGTATCAAGACCTCCGGAAATCATTTTGGTGGCCTGGAATGAAGAGTGATATAGCTCGTTTTGTGACATCTTGCTTGACCTGTCAGCGTGCAAAGGCTGAACACCTAAGACCAGGTGGATTACTTCAACCATTGGAGATTCCAGAATGGAAGTGGGATAGCATCTCCATGGATTTCGTGACTCATCTACCACGAACGGTTAGGAATCATGACTCAATCTGGGTGATCGTGGATAGACTAACGAAGAGCGCCCATTTCCTGCCCGTGAACTTGAAGATGTCAATGACCAACCTAGCCAAGTTATATATCAAGGAGATCGTTCGTCTTCATGGAGTGCCTTCAAGCATCATTTCTGACCGAGACACGAGATTCACATCTCGGTTTTGGCAATCATTACAAGGCGAGTTGGGGAGCAGGCTGCAGATGAGTTCAGCATATCATCCGCAAACGGACGGCCAATCCGAACGTACTATCCAGACGCTAGAAGATTTATTGAGGACGTGCGTCCTAGACCACTTAGGCGCATGGGATGAGGTCTTGCCACTGGTGGAGTTCACGTACAACAATAGTTTCCAGTCTAGCATTGGAATGGCGCCGTTTGAAGCTCTCTATGGGCGGAAATGCCGAACACCACTTTGCTGGTTCCAAGAGGGAGAGAACGTACTAACTGGACCTGAACTCATCCAGCAAACAACCGAGAAGGTTAAGTTGATCCAAGATAGATTGAGGACGTCTTTGAGCAGGCAGAAATCCTATGCGGATAGAAGAAGAAGACCATTGGAGTTTGCTGCAGGAGACCATGTGTTCTTGAGACTCAATCCGATCACTGGAGTAGGCAGAGTCGTTCGTCCAAAGAAGCTGTCTCCCAAGTTCATAGGGCCGTACCAGATTTTGAAGAAGATTGGACCAGTAGCCTATGAGCTTGCCTTACCTCCTCAGCTATCAAACCTGCATCCGGTCTTCCATGTGTCTCAACTTAGGAAGTATATAGCCAATCCCTCTCATGTCTTAGAACTGGAAGATATTCAACTTCAACCGAATCGAACGCTGGAGTTGCAACCCGTCCGCATTGAAGATGTTCGCACCAAGCTATACAAAGGAAAAGACGTTCGATTAGTGAAAGTTGTGTGGGACGCTAAAACTGAAGATTCAACGTGGGAAGTGGAGAGTGCAATGAGGGACTTGTATCCGCAGCTATTCACGGGTAAGTTCTAAATTTTCGAGGACGAAAATTTTTGTAGATAGGGAGAATGTGAGACCCATAATAATTAGCCTCAATTAATCCTGACACCTCACCATTAATGCACGCCACGTCATTTCCAGCCATTAAAAATCCACTCTCTAATCTGATCCCATTCCTCTCAGACGTGCACGAAGAACCACGCCCATCATTTCTCTGAACCATTTAAAACGCACTAAACTCTGCATGCAAGCATGCCACTTGTCACGCTGGAAGTTTCGGAAGTCAGAATGGAGGTGCAGGTGTCCGAAAGAGAGACGCTCGTTCGTCTGGATTTGGAAGGAACAAAAGTGATTTTCGAAAACCCTTCCGTTCACCTGCATCACTCATCTTCTTCCTCACGAAAGCTCACCCCTTCATTTTCTCCAACTTCTCTCTAAAACCAGTAAACTTCTCTCTACTGCAACTCCTCATTTCTTTCTCCGATTTCAATTTCAGAACCATAGGAACGTTCGTCCTACTGTGATCTTTCATTTGGACCGAACAGAACTTGGATCGGAACTGGTAAGTTTGCCTTTCTACACGTCGTCTTCTCTGGTTTCATGCGAACCCTGGTTTTGGTTGCATGCATGAGTTCTAGGTCTGAATTATGTTGATTTTTGGTGTCTTAGATTTACGTGGGAACTGTTGAGCGAAACCTGGGTGTAAGACGTGGTTAGAGGAAACCCTAAAATCTTGTTATTGGAAGTACACTGCTATCCAGGTAAGGGAAGCTTACATATATTTAAATTTATACGTGTATGAGTGTATGAAAGCATGATGTGGGTCGTCTGTATGAAATTTCTGTATACGTGTTTTTCTGGATCTGCATGAACGAACCCTGTTGTGCTGTTATGGATGTTTGCTGATATGATTTCTGGGTTGTTGAACTGCATGCTGGTTGAAACGTATGAGTGATGGATGAATACTATAATGTATGAATTGTTAATATGTTGATTTTTGAATATGAATTAATCTGGAAGTGAAAGTATAAAGTTCATCGATTTGAGATTCATTTGAAGTATAAAGTATAAGTTAAATTGTTGAAATCTGGAAAATTGTTAAGGTTGAGAAATCTGCACTTAAATCATGTCTTTGATAAATGACGCTCGTCACTGTACGGTCTTAAACCGTTCGGTTTCCTCTTAAAATAACTTAGAATGGATTCCTTCATTTGGAAAGAATTCTGCTCGTGAACGAGCGTCCCTATTTGGATCTTTGAGAGCGTTCGACCTTATGTCGAGCGTTCGTCCGTTAGAGCGTTCGACCTTATGTCGAGCGTTCGTCCGTTAGAGCGTTCGACCTCATGTCGAGCGTTCGTCCGTTAGAGCGTTCGACCTCATGTCGAGCGTTCGTCTGTGAGAGCGTTTGTCTTTGAGAGCGTTCGACCTTATGTCGAGCGTTCGTCTGTGAGAGCGTTCGTCTTTGAGAGCGTTCGACCTTATGTCGAGCGTTCGTCTGTGAGAGCGTTCGACCTCATGTCGAGCGTTCGTCTTTGATAGCGTTCTACCTCATATCGAGCGTTCGTCTTTAATATCGTTCGGCCTTATATCGAACGATCGTTCTAAATCGCGCAAGGTCTCCTATCAAGCGCTCGTACAACTGAATAAGTATTTGATTTTAAACAGCGTTCGTCCTGAATTTGAAATAGCGTTCGTCCTGATCTCAAATAGCGTTCGTCTATACAGTTAATTAACGTTCGTCTTTTAGAGAAGTGTAATTGAGAATGAAAATGTGATGTTGAGGAAAATATAAAATGGGCGAATTATATATGAGGTGAAGTTATGATATTGATATTTGAACGAGCGTTCCAAGGAGGAACGACTCTGATTTCTATTGGATATGAAATTTGGTAAAGTATGACTGTGGATAAGTTAAGACTCGCTGTCCATCCTGATGTTCCGTGATACGCCTCTTCAAGTAGAAGGGGGTATTCATGTGTGGGAACGGCAGGAGGTCCTTAGTCCATAAGTTAACATGGGCGACGTAAGAACGGACTTACCTCGAGTGGCAGCTGTTTGGTGTATCCCAGTTACTACATCACTCGGGTGCAAGGACGCTTGTAACTACACAGATTCATACAGTCCGGACGGTCGGTCTAGCATTAGTATATTTATGTTTGATTGATGTTATGCGTATATGAGTTGATTGTATGATGGTTTGAATAAAAATGTTGAGGTATGAATTTAAATTACGTAAGCTTACCCTTTCGTTTTTCCATTGTGTTGTCTACTGTCCATGTACGTTCGTCCTGTCTTGCAATGATCATCCGTTGTGGATGTGAGCAGATGGTGGTGCATCCCTTGAAGAAATGCTGGAAGAAGAAAATTTGGACGATACCAATCTGGTGGAAGTTGAAGTAAAGGCCGAGCCTTAGAGCGCTCGTAGATGTTAGGTTGTAGATGTTAGCTCATTTTTGGACGTTCGGTTACTTTTGTAAAACCGTTCGTTCTGATTTATTTTCCTGTTTCTCTGAAACGCTCGTTATTTTGTACTGTAGCCGTTCGGCTTTGACCCTTGAACTCTGTTTAATCTTAAAGACTGTTTACTGTACTGTTAATTGTAATTAATCCTGATTTATGGTAATTATGGTATTTTGGGATGTTACACAAATATATCATTATTGTTATTTATTAATTATGAAATTATGACACTTTTTAAAACTTACTAAGTTTGTGGTGTAGAAGGATATTTAGCAAATGTTTCCGATCAACATTAACGAACAATAATTGAATTTGAAAATAGAAAATGGAAAACAGTTCATCGAAAAAATGACTATTGACCCCCACATACAATAATATATATATATATATATATATATATATATATAATTTCAGATTAACTCTATTATTTTAGAAATTCAGTTGGTTACCTTTTGTATATAGAATGAATGAGATATCCCCTAAATAATATGGAAAAATTCGAAATCAGACCATCCAAACTCAACTTAGCCAAACAACATACAAATTGTGAATGGGAAATGGTAGCGAAATGTCATCAAATCAATGATGAAAGTTAATGTTTATTATATATTGAAATAATGAAAAGGTAATCAATTAATAAATAGTGATGAAATAAATAACAAGGTTCAGTGAATGATGAACACGTAGTCTTTATTCAACACGCTGCTACTCATAATGGCCAAATTTGTTTCTGTTTATAATTAATCAGAAGCAACAACTTATAATACCTTTCTTCCTGCTTTTGGTTTCGTCCAACTTGCGCCGAGCAAATTCAGGATTTAATTATGTTGTGGCTGACCACAGTTATAGGGCGGCAGGGATTTGCTCACCAAAATTATTCTATTTTCAAGACTTTTAATCTTTAAATTTGTGATTTTTATCTTTAACTTAGACGATTTTTATTTTAAAAATTTGAAAAAGATTTTTTTAGTTCCTCTTAATTAGTTTCATTCCTCTTAAGAAAAAAAAATGTAAAGTGAAAAGTGATTATGACAAAAGAAATTGACATAAGAAAAATATTTCCCTTGTTTAATATATACAAAAAAGTGAAAAATATTATTAACTTTCACCATGTTAACTTTCGTCATGATAAAAAACATAAAAAAAAATGTGTGAAGAAAACGTAAACATTTCTTTTCAAAATAAATGTGTAATAAGCGTAAATGTATAAATTATGTGACAAATGTTTTTCTTACTAATATAATTAGTTAAAACATAGGCGGTCAATAAAATGATTGACACTTTTGGTTGACATACAATTATAATCATCAATCAAATACGTCTGCACCAAATGATTCACTTAGAGGAAACTAGACAACCTTTGACAAATTTATTTACTACGGAAAAATTAGTAAATCTTCGTATCGATTTAGGAACAAATGTTTGAAGTGAAACTAACAACAAATGTGACTACGTGAATCATAGAATTAATCACCAATCAAATAAACTAAATTAAATCAGTAAAAGAAATTGTTGATGGGTAGAATTTTTATAATCATACTAAAAGAATATGATTTATTGAATTTTTCATTAATTAGTGTAGAATTGAGCTTTAACGTCACCCCCTAGATATTGGACCACAAAATAATCAATGTAAATTATTGACCGGTGGCATTTTCATAAATAAGTTGGACATATAGACGTCTGTTAAGGGGGGTCCCAACGTAAAATGTGTTTTCATTGCGTTTTGGTGTAGTTTCTGGCGTGTTCTTGGGCGGCGTTTTTGACCCTTTTTTGCCTGCGTTTTTGGGCGTGCACTCCTCCATTTCCTTCCATTGCGTTTTTAATCTGCTAAGAAGGTTAACTTACTTGTTGAAAACTTTTTGTGTATGCATGTTATTGGCTTTTGTGTATGCATGTTATTGGCTTTTGTGTATGCATATTATTGGCTTTTGCGTATGCATGTTATTGACTTTTAGATATGCATGTTATTGGCTTTTAGGTATGCATGTGTTATTGGCTTTTAAATATGCATGTGATAAATTTTTGTTGTGTTATTATGATTGTTATATATGTTAGATTATAAGTATCAAATCATTGAGTGAAACTTAGTTTCTGTTTGAAATTTAACACAAACGATTAATCTTTTAATCGTTAGTATTAAATTTTGAATTATCCAATTGGACAGTTTGGGAAAATTATTTTTCATAATTTGCTATAACATGTACGTTGAGTTTATGGATGAGATTGATAAAATTTCGGTTCAGATTATTTGTGTCGTTCTCCGGATGCATATTTGATTGTGGTCATCCGTGACCACTCTCATTTCGTGTATTTCGGAGACCAATGCGAAATGCTGTCGAAATTTTATCAAATTTATCATGTTAGACTTCTTTGCACGTGACTTAGCAAATTATGAAAAATATTTTTTCTGAATGGGTAGGGCCTAACCTTGTGAGAGTTAAAAAATTGAAACTGATAAAGTATGTTACGAACATAGTATGGATCGAAGCTGGATGAATGAACGTTGCATCAGTGAAGAATATGAGAATGGTGTTTCGGTGCTCTTGCAATATGTTCAACAAAATGCAAAGTCTGTGAACGAGACATATTTTTGTCCTTGTGTTCGTTGTCTTAATCAAATACGGCAAGACTTAGGCAATGTGTGTGGTCATCTATTCATGTTCCGCATAATGAGAACTTATACCTTTTGGACTTGGCATGGAGAAGTACTGGACCAGCCTACCACATCATGAGGAACGGATTATGTAGAAGAATGAATGAGTGATCATTTAGAGGACATGATACGTGATGTTGAAGATAATTTTGGAAGAGCTAATTTGTATGATTCTCTTATAAATGATTCAGAGCAACGCTGTTCCTAGGATGCTCGAACTTTAAACGTCTGTCTACAACTTTGAAGTTGTTTAGTTTGCATGGATGAACCTCAAACCATTCAACCTTCTGGTAACACACTTGAAAGCAAACAATATTATTTGCAAACATGGATGACTGAGTCAAATAGAGACGTATACCTTGTGCCATACATTGATGTGTATGTTTTGTTTTATGTAAAAGTTCATTAAAGTTTACTTAAATAGTTTATTAACTATTTATGATTCATGATAGGTCTCATTTGCAGCTGATGGTCATCATTCCCAAACAAGGTAAAATTATATGGTTTTGTTCGCTGCACAGGAAGATGAAAAATGACTTGAGAATCATGCTTCAAGGGTAAGTGTTTCTCCAAAAATGACTTTGAATTTCATGTTGACCTTAAATTTTTATAATAAATATAGTTATATTAGTTTTACTTTGTGTTTTCAATCTAAATAGAGTTATGGGTAAATCCCGAGGTAAACTAGTTCAAGTTTTGTATCCAAAGGTTGTAAGTCATTTATAGTTCTAATTCATTTTCTATGTTATTAAATGATCTAAATTCTTGACTATTTAGTTTGTCATTTTAGTGTAACAAGCAACTAAATGGGAATGTGGCTTCTATGTCATGTCTTGGATTAAGACCATCATTCGAGCTGTCATTACAGATGACTGGAATGAGGTAATGATGCATACCTTCAATACATTACAAATCAAATTCATCTTTGAACATATATGAAACCATAATGAATCTTTCTTCATTTTGCAGCGCTTCAAGAGTACATCTCCTATACCAGAGGACATAATTAGGCAGATAAGGCAGGAGTGGACAACTTATCTTCTACAAAGATGGAGCTAGGAACACTTATATTTGTTGTTGAACATTACTTAGGTTTAGTTTAAGTTTATATTTTGATAGTTTTGGTATTGGATTGTTTTTTAGATTAAGTAGAACTTTCTTTAGTTGAAACATATATATGTATATATATATATATATATATATATATATATATATATATATATATATATATAATATAGTATATTGTTCTGAGACAATTTTCTGTTTTTCAGGTGTGATTTTATTGTAAAAATAAATTAATTTTTTTTAAAAAAAAACCCAGTAGACGTCTGTTAATGCCATGTCCGACATCTATAGATGTCTGTCAGTGCATAAACAAACGTCCAATGAGTTACAGTGGACAAAACGCTCCAGAGTCTATCGACGTCGGATATAGATACATCCGACGTCTATATAGACGTCTGGTATACCCAAATCTGGCTTTTGTACGTTCGGTATATCCATATCCGACGTCTATATAGACGTCTGGTATATACAATCCGACGTCTATATAGATGTCTGGTGTATACAGTCCGACGTCTGATTAACGTCACCCACAAAGACGTCGGGTCTGGATCGGACGTTAAAAGGCCAAAATAACAACGTGTAAAGCCCTTTCTGCATTAGTGATTATCTAGATAAATTTTTGAGTATTTTCCTCTCTTATAAAAAATTATTTATAATTTGATATTAATGTGCTTGATTTTTATTTTTTTTCATAAACTTGATTTTTTATTATTAATATAGAAATTTGTGATAACTTGGTTTTTACACTTTCAGGTCTTCAACTATTAACTTTAATCCTAAAGCCTCCTTCATAATTTTTGTCATGACAATATATTTTATAAATGTCTATTTTATTTATATTGACAATTATTTTATTTAATCTTATTACATAAACTGATATTTTATCCTTTCTTTACTTAGAGTTTATTTGAAAAAAACATGTATGATTATTTAACGTAATTTTCAACCGAATTTTTTTCATTTTGAAGAAATAAAATTACGAAGTTTGAGGTTCAGAAGAACAACTTAAGCGTTGAAAGACAGGTCCAAAAGAATTCAAATTTTAACTTCATAGTTTAAGTAGTAAAAGATGATGATTGAGCTACACGAGAAGAACTTCACCATGAAACAAACTGAAGCATCAAGCTCTAGAGCTTTACCATGGAGGAAACCACCTACAAAGAAAACCTTCTAAACTTAACATCATGAAGAAGGTTTAAGCCTTTAGAAAACCTTCCATGTAAGAAAAACTCACAAGTCAACCATCATGATTGGAGTTGCAACCAAGACCAAAAAAATCTATAAATTAAGAGCAGACCTCTAGTTTTAGATATCCACTTTTTATATTCAGATTCTTAGACTTCTCTCTAAGGTCTCTTTCTCCCATTTCACTTGTGTAATATTTCTTAGAATAAGAGAGACATGAGGGGATTAGAATAACTCTTATGATCAATTGTTAGAATTAACATGAGTTGTTGAATTTCTTGGTGTTGGGATTGGATGTAGTTCTTTGAACTTTTGGACAATATTGCTTTCTTGCTTTATACAAGTGTTCTTTCATATGTAAGTGATTTAATTTGCTTGAATTGTTGATGAACTGATTACTTATCTATTGCATATATAACTTGAATTAGACAAAAGTTAATTCGAGTTATAGATCCAATTAGATCATCTAATGTTGTTAGGTGGCATACATGCACCTACATGCTTTAACTAGTGATAGAGTTTTGATCATTAATGCAAAGAGTTCATTCATCAAGACTGGAGAAATCACATTGAGTTTGAATAGTTTAGGATTACATTAGTATTCTTTCGGGAACAATGAATGTACCTTGTTTATTCAATAAAATAATAATTGTGTCTAAGAACATTGTAATAAAGTTTAATCCCAACACACTTTCATGATATCATTGAGTTATTTGTTTAAACTTTGTGACAAGAAGACCATATATTAAATCAGAAAGCTTGACAACTCAGAGAAGCGGGAAGAACAACAAAAGGGGGAGTTCTTAAAGTTCAAGTGGTGTTGAGCGCCCCCTAGCCACTGCTGAGTGTGTTGAAAGGCTTTTTGGTCGCACAAAAAGTCAACAAACCCTAGTCCCCACTAATGTAGTATAGGGCAACCAGGGGATTAATCCGCAGACTCAGCAAAGGTTAAGTTCAAAGTGTAAAGTTGAAATCCTGTTATTTATTTACTAATTATCTACTAATGCAGGTGGGGATATTTAAAATGAATGAATGAAATTAAAAATAAAAGAGAAAATCTAAAAGCTATAAATTGTTTAAAAGAAGAAAGAAATTGAAATGAAATGAAAGAAAAGATAATAAAAATCTAAACTACCTAAGATAGAAACAACAACATTTAAACAACATTTAAGCTAATATGAAAATTTAAATGCAACTAAAATGATCCTAAACTAATGAGAATTACTATTGTCTAATAACAAAACCTAAAGATTATCACTGCAATATGTAAATTATGCAAGCAAACAAGAAAATAAACCTAACTAAGAATGCTAAGAACATGTAGTGAACTTATATACACTAAACCTACAATTCTTATGAATTTCCAAACTAAAAAACAGAAATCAAAGTCAAACCTAAAAGTGAATGCAACTAAACCTAAATACTAAATCTAAAGAAAATAGAAATGAGACAAAGAATCCTAACGCTATGCATAAGTTGGAAATTACAATTCAATGCAAAGAACATTGCAACATATAATAGAACCTAAATGGAAGGAAAAGTAAAATACAATCAAAACTAAGGCTATTCTAACATCAATTCAACAAAAATACTAAAAATAAAGAAGCAAACTAAAGATATTAGGCAAAAGCAAAGAACAGAGGCAAATGTGCAATAAATTGAATGAAAGAGTCTCAATTCCTCTTCAGAAAGATATTCTTAGAAATTTAAGTCCTCCTTGGGGTCTTTTTAGTTCATATTTCAGAACTTAAAATGGAAATTCTCACTCAATTATTCAACCAATGCACACTTTCATAAGAATAGGAATACAATACTAAAATTGAACTTAGTCTGACAATTATGAAGCTTACATCTCTGAAGAAGACCTCTTGAAAATCTAGGCCCACCTCGGGGTCCTATTACATCCAAAACAGATGTAGAAATGTGGATGTTTTCCTTCAAAATTCTCAAACATAGTCCAATTACATAATTAAAATCACACATACTAGAAATAATAGAAAGAAAAACATAGATCTAAATGATTCTTTATTTATTGAACTCCTATCCAACTCGAGAAGACATCTCAATAATGCATGCCCACTTCGGGGTCATTTAATTCCAAAAAGGAATTACAAATGTGCAGATTTATGAGTTCAAATCAATTTTCCTTTAAAAATAACACAAAAACACAATCACATAATCACACAAGAACAAAACAAATCAAAACAATAGAATCATATAGCACTTAACACAAAGAAACATCAACATAAAAGAAACTTTATTAAGGAGAAACTAAGAGTACAAGAAAAGGTACCGAACGAGGCGTAATCGCGATCACCATGGTTGTCACCACCATGAGTTCGGTCAAACGCGAGAAAAAAATGAAAACCTACTCTATAGAAAGCGTAAACCCTAAGCTAAAAAAATGTAAAGCTGTAGAGTGAAAAGTGTCTAGGTCTATACATGGTAGAAGCAAACCCCTTTATATAGGGTTACACAAATAGAGGGAAAAGGAAAAAAATGGGAACCTTCTTCAAGACGCTTTGAGCTTCAGTCCCATCGGACGGTCTCCGTTTCTTCCTCACTCTCAAGCTCGTCTTCAGCCTTCCGATTACGCACGTGCTTTGTCTTCAATATCTTCACCGGTTCGCCAGTCATCTTCAACCTCTAACTGTCGGTCAGCCTGTTCTTCACTTTCCTCTGGCTGCCTCGGTCTCTGGGTATACTCTTGAGCCATTGGAGCTCTCTTCTCGCGTCCACTTCAATCTCCCTCTCTTACGCTCTCTATCTTTCTCTCACAAGTGAATATCTCGAGCCCTAACTCTCGAAGGGTATTTCTACCTAAATGAAACGCCCAAACAGGACCCCTAAAGGCAACAACAAATCCCAGCCAAAACGGCAATGTTCAACTAAAGTGTGGCCCATATCTCCACAGCCCAATATCCAGTCAGCAACGACCCAGTTCAGCATTTCCCAATTCAGAATCAGCCAATTGAATCATTGAAGTGCAGCAAATTTCCAGTGTAGTAGGCCAGCAACGACCCAATTTTCATTTCAACCCAATCATCATATGGCCCAATATCTTGTTTCAATCAGCAGCACAACTCAACCCAATTTATAAGGCCTATTTTGCACCAAAGAAAAAAAATAATCAAAATTAAAGAAAGAAAAGAAAATCAAATGAAAGAAAAGAATTTTTACCAAAAGATTTTCTAAAAAAAATATTACTTTTCTAATTATTTAAAAACTCTACAAAATACTCCTAAAAACCTAATTTTAACTACAATTTTAAAGAAAATTCCTAAAACTATCTTAATTCTAGAGAATTAGAAACAAAAATACACTAACAAGGACTTCTAGACACAAAAAAGATGCAAAATTGGAGAGTTATCAAAGTACCAACATTATAGAGAGCAAATATGGTATTTATGAAGACCTGTGATGAGCGGAAGAGATCGTACATTGAGCAACACTTACGCTAATGTTGCAAGTTGTGCCCTATTTCTTCTTATGGCTTGAAGGAAACCAGGTCTTTGGTGGTTGAGGCAAGAAAATACTCTTTGGAGAGCCTGAAGGTTTGTTAGGGCTTGTGGGAGCACTCCCTTCTTCCTCTTAATTTCTTCTTTGTTAGCATAAAGCTGAAGAGAATAAGTTTTGATGATGTCTCAAAGTCAAGTCTCACTGCTCTTGTTGCAAGAAGATCTTCATGAAGACTTGTTTTATGTTAAATCTTTTGTAATTTAGTAGATTGATGTATATGATGTGGTTTATCTTTGATTCTATGTATTGTTTGCCTTAGGTTGCGTTAAAATTTGTTTTGAATAAGAAAACCTCATTTAATACTCAAGATAATCGATTATCAAATTATAATAATCGATTATCAATAATCAATTATGACTTGCCATAATTAATTTTCACGAGCAATTATGAGAATTTTTAAGCAAGTTTTTTACCGTTGTGCATTCATTAAATGCATAATCAATTACCATAATTGGATAATTGATTATCACACGTTAATTAGTTGACAACGAATTTTTGGAGGTATCCTTGAGTGAGATCTCTATAAATTAGATTGAGACTCTCATTCTAAAATACAAAATACAAAATACGAAATAAGTGTATTTCGAGAAATCTTATATGCAGTGTGCGATGATAAGTGTTCTAGGGTTTGCTGAATCCTTGTGGTGTGGGTTTGAGAACTTGGCATGTTGGCATAGAGCGAGAATTTTCACAGGGATTGTGATTGAGTGCTGTTGCTGTTGGCATAGAGCGAGAACTTTCACAGGGAGTGTGATTGAGTGTTGTTGGGTTGAAAGTCTGTCATCCTTCGTGAAGCATTCGGAGGAAGTGTTCATCCTTTGTGAAGATTCAAAGAAGGCGTTCATCCCTTGTGGGTCACAAGGAAAGTGAGTTTCATCTCTTGGGGTAACAAGAGAAGTGTTCTAACCTTAAATTGTTTTGTTTTCTTTGTAATTGTAACAATTTGTTGGTTTGTGGTAGTGCAACATTAATTCTCAGCTGAGATTAACAATTGGATGTAGAATCTGTTTGATCTAAACCAGGATAAAAATTACCTGTGCACTTTTCTCTCTTCCTTATTCTTTAATTTGTTTAAATTGTTTTAAGGATTTTTTATATTTACTTGAGAAAATTATTAAAAGAATAGTTTGAGATAAGAAATCAATTCACCCCCTCTTGGTTTGTTGAACGCGTTAACCATTCCACTGTGCCGCTCTAACATCCTTCTTCTTCCATGTCCATGTTTTTAAAGTTTGGGCTCTCGATGACAATGGAGAGTTAAACCCATCCTGATAGAGCTAGATGTAGCCATTGAACTCTTGTGTATTTTGTAAATGCTTTGAATATATATGTGCCTCTTTCATTAAATGCTAGTATTCTTTTTTCAGCTCTTAATGTTTCTTGTAATGGGGACATTCATAGCTTGATATGTGGTTCATTAAGTATTGGGAAGTATCTAAAGATGGAGCTTGACCCATTAGTTATCTTAAACCCTAGTTCATAAAGTGAGTTTCACTAGTACAAAAACACCGTATAACGTCGGTGTTTTTTTGGCCTTTCACGTCGAAATTAAGGCCGACGTCATATCAGGAGACATTAAATTGACGTTGAATTTAAAAAATTCGAAGTTACCTTAATTAACGTCGAATTTTGTTAATATACGACGTTAATCAATTTTTTTATTTTTTTTAATTAATTGTGATCCTTTATGATACTTTTTTACAACTCTACGAAGACCTAAAAAACAGAAAAACAACAAATTTCAGTTTTTAGTATTTTATAAAGTACGAACTATGAACATGCAGTGTAGTATCAACAACAAATAAGTTCAACCAAATAACAAGAAACAAGTTCAACCAAACAACCACAACAAACAAGTTCAATAAAAAAACAACAAGAAACAAGTTTAAGAAATAAGTTCTTCAAAACAAAAACGAAAACTAACCTTCAAAAGGTGGGTTCGTCGGAATAAAGTGTTCACCCATGAGAGAGAAAGCAGAATGCGCCTATGAAGGACAAGAACACGAAAATAATCTGTCAAAAAAACAAAAATCATACCTAAAGTAGTCAATTAACCTGTGTTTGTATCAAATGAAGGAAAGATTGCATGTGATGGCCGTCAAACTTCGTTCGAGACATGTTTGAGGAGAGAAAAGGGTCTCGCGTGCTAAGATAAAGTGAATGAATTTTTAATCTCCCGCTCAAATTTTTATTGAATTCACTAACATTTTGACGTCTAACGCTAGGGCATTCGACGTTTTATAACCTTTTGACGTCTAACGCTAGGGCATTCGACGTCATACGTAAGTATATTTTCACCTTAGAGCCAAACAATTTTGCAAAATTTATCCAATAGGACGTCGAACATCTCAATATTCGACGTCTTATAAGAAATTGACGTTGAATGACAGTTCTAAGCGACGTCTAATAATTGTATTTATTTACAAAATTGCCACCGGTCATTTTTAACGTTGGCTTTTCAATGGTTATACACTGTTTTTGTACTAGTGTTTGTTTGTTAAGAGTTTAAGGAATTGACTCTAAATAAGGAAACCTAGACTCTTTCTTGTAAGGGATTAGAGTTTGAGTATTCTTGTGGATTAACTTTAGTATTTTGATGGAGAGGAGATGAGTTAATTTATACACAAGAGTAAAGTCAGTGAAATATAATCCTAATAATGTTAATCCATACCATATCTAACCTTTTTTCATTCTTAAGTGTCTCTAGCTCCCAAAGTCCAACTTTAATTATGCATCAATTCATTTATTTGCACATAATCTCAAATTCTTTAGTCTGTATTAGTTATTAATTGCACAACTATTTAATATTATACGAGTCTCTTGAAAAACGATACTTAATCTTACTATTTTATATTACTTGAAACTTGTGATCAATACTAGACTACTAGGCCAATCCAGTAATGATACTCATGCCATAAGTCCTCTAATTTGCTAATTAGAAAAAAAATCCATAAAAATCTAATTATTTACAAAAAATATAAAAGAATTACATAGGTCAAACACAATAAATTACAAAAATTAAATCTAAATTATGGAAACAGAAATAAAAAAATCTAAACATTCTAAATTTTTTGTTTACCGTTCATTCATCACAAACAAAATTTTTGTTAGTATTTATTTCAAATTCTTTTAGTTGCTTCATATAAATAATCCGCTCAAGATTCCATATTAGATTTTAACAACCTTAACTAATAATAACTAACAATTTTAATGGACTTGTATTTTACGACTGAAGGAATACATTTTTATAATCAATAATTTTTCTATGGGTATAAAGTCTTTTAGGAAAGATAGAATTACTAATGAAAAGGTTAACTTTTCTTGAAGCTAATCATGAAGGCTTTCTTGAACTAACTCCTATGTGCCACGAGAATCACCATTTGATTTTCTACTAAATATGAAAACTCTTAAAAAATAATTTCCTTACAAAATTGTCTAGATTTCATGTGCTCAAAGATGTGACTAAAGTTAACATGTCTTTTTCATATATAGAGAGCGCCTTGGGTGTAAGAAAATATGACCAAATACTTCTATTTCTCACCATTATATGAAAAAAAAAAGTATTATATGATAAACTATTTTCTTTTATCTCTAAATTCTTAAATCATTTTCAATATTTTTATCTTTACTTTTTATTAATCAAATTTTATGGATAAGAAGTCTTCTTATCATAATTACATAATTTTTTTCTCCCTTTTCATTTTTCGATAAAGCATAATAATATTACAAAATAGTAAATAACTAAAACACTACCGTTTTCAACATATTTGAATAAGTTAAATGTGTTGTTTTTTCTAAGATATTTTTATAAACAAATTACCTGAGTAGATGTTATCACTACTCCTAAAAAAAGAGACCATAAAGTAAGATTGGAAATCTCTCTCACTTCAATTCTTACTCATAGTCTCTTATAGATAAATCCTTTTTATTCTAATATTAGAGACCACATTTAGCTAATATAGTTTAGGGAGTATTTATAAATTTAGTTTAAATTTAGTCTTATTTTACAAATGGATTTTAAGTGTTTTACAATGAAGAACATTTTCTAAAACGCATTTTTTTTTCTAAATGTATACATATTTCTTTTCTCAAGTGCGTTAAAAAGTAACATGATTTTGGTTAAAAAAAAACCAGATTTTTAAGGTTTCTAGTTTCGAGAAAAGTAGGCCTACATATGCAAATGTGTGGACGTGATTATTTGGGCAAATGTCAAACGTTGAAAATTAGCATCCAACTAAGAGAATCCAATTTAATGCGTCATTCTTAATTGAAGCATTAGTTGTCTTTTATTATTGATTGCCAAGTCATCTAGTAAACATTTATAAATGTGTTGGTATGCTTGACCTTGGATTTAAACAACCTTCACTTTCTTTGCTTTTTATTTAAAATTAGTTTAGGCACTAGAACATTTTAATATTTATATTGTTCGCATTATATAGAGTTGAAGTCAGGCATGTGTACAATGAAGTAGAGACATGTTTGGATCATCCCATTCTCATAAGATAAGTTTATTTAGGTTTAGAAATATGAATTTAATTTTCGAATTAAATATGTATTTTTTTTCCTTTTATGATTATAAAAGATTGCATTTTGTTTCTAAACTAAATTATAAAGTATTAATTCATATTTTCTGAATTATGAAATGTTTTATTTTAGTAATATTTAACTATTAAAATAAGATTTTATGCATAAGATATAGGGTAAACAAAATTTCAAAAATTAATAAGTAAAAAGTATAGAAAGTGCAAGTAAACACTACATCGAGAAAGATAGTGAAATGAAAGATTGGGTGACAATTATGTAAATAAAAAAGAAAAATAATAACTTGGCTATGATGGAGGAACAATGCAATACAAGTTTCTTTTAGATACAAATCACATGTATAGTTTAGAAAAATAGATCAATTATATATATATATATATATATATATATATATATATATATATATATATATATATATAAAATTATTGAATGTTAAATATGTAAATTACAAATTACAAAGAAAAGTATGTAAATATTCTCCTTATGTTTTATGGTGTATGTGGGATATAAGTAAGAGAGATAAAAGAAATAAGAAAAACAAAATGATAGATACATTATAAATTATAAATAAAGTGAAAATTATGTATGTGAATGAATAGAAATAAAGTAAAAAAAGTGGAAAAGTTTCTCATATACTTGTTGGATAGGTGAAATAGATAATAGAAAAGGAAATAAATCAATTACATAAAAATATTTTATAAATTAAAAAAATTTAAACATAAACAAATAATTTATTTTATTAATTTCATTATTGTGTGAATTTAGAAGGAAGAATGGAAAGATTTTGAGTTTAACTATTTTTTACTAATATTTGAGAGTTAAAAGAAAAAAAATGTTGAGTTTAACTGTTGGAAGTCTCACATCAACTAGAGATAAAGTCAATTTATAATATATAAGTGAGGTGCAAACCTCACCTTACAAACCGGTTTTGTGGGGATGAGTTAGGCTTAAAACTCACTTTTTAATATGGTATCAGAGCCATGGTTAGAGCCTATCCTAGCGAGTTCTAAGTGGGCATTTCTGTTTCCATCCGTTGTCGGGCCGCTATCGGACTACCCAATTTCTACTATCACGCACGAGATGTCTATACCTCAGCGTGAACGGGGTGTATTGGAAGTCCTACATGGACTAGAGATAAGGCCAATTATAATATATAAGTGAGGTGCAAACCTCACCTTACAAGCCGGTTTTGTGGGGTTGAGTTAGGCTTAAAACCTACTTTCTAATATGGTATCAGAGCCATGGTTAGAGCCTATCCTAGCGATATTTCTTGTTTCTTTAGACATTTCTATTCCAACCTTTGTCGGACCGCTATCGAACCATCCAATTTCTAATATTACACTCGAGATGTTTATACCTCGACATGAAGGGGATGTGTTGGTAGTCCCACATTGACTAGAGATGAGACCAATTTATAATATATAAGTGAGGTGCAAACCTCACCTTACAAGTCGGTTTTGTGGGGTTAAGTTAGGCTGAAACTCACTTAAATATTAGGTTAATTTTTTATGTAAGAAAAAAATTAATCACATAAATAGAAAAGGTGAAAATGGTAATCTTTTATCTTTTTCCAGGCCTGGCAGAAAATACTTTCATATTAACGAAAATATATAATTTTCCTTTTTCTTATTTCATATATCAAAAAAACAAATAACGAAATTTGATATTTCTAATTTCTCTCTCTAGTCTCTATTTTTATTTACTTTTCTTAATAAAAAAAAACACGCAGATATAGTGTATTTTATCAATCTATCATACTATTTTTTTAAAACGACAATCTGTGTGATTCTTAACAGACTTTTCATGTCGATGGATGAACTCTCAAATATAAGATTAAATATTTTAAAAATATTTATAAGCTGTGCAAGATTATGGTATCATACCTCAAATCTATCTTAAAATTTCACTTTAAATTTTGACCTAGTTTAGTTTGACGAGAATATCACATCAACTTATACAACGTGAAAACGATCTGATTTCAATACATTTATCCAACTCTTTGCTGAAAAAAAAAACAATTAATGATCGACAAGATTAAAAAAATAATAATAAACGACATCAAAATTTTTAGTTAATGAAGATGTCAAGATAATACAATTGTAAAACGTGGGTTCATAAGTGCATTAATCAATGAACAAAGCAGTTTCTTTTGTTTATTAAAGTCATGCTTTTGATCCATTCCACAACCATGTGGCTGCTTTTGATTGACTCAGTTGCAGCAATTGCATGGTCCCATTATGCAAGTTACAACCACCTCTGTAATAATTCAATAAAACAATAAAAAATGATTCCACACCTACCAACACCTCCATCTTCTCTCTACATATTTAACACAATCATATATATGTATCCATTTTAGTTTCCTCAAAACTCCCCATCAAAGCTATAAAACAACACCCCTTTAACCTTAACATGCCAAATATTTAACACATGCCACAATCCAACCTCTTTTAAACACTTCAAGATTTATTTGTATAAGAAACTATAATATTATTATCCATAAAATTTTACTAATAAAAAACCATTAATATAATAATATTTATTGATGAATTTTATCATATAAAAAAGAATTTACTAACAAACTTTTATCAAATGTAATAGACTTTAATTATCAAGAAAAATATTTGTTACTAAAATCATTCAGTAAAATCGATCAATAATTTAATGTTTTTATTATTAATAAATATTTTTTTGTAAATTTTATCAATAAAATAGATGTCAAAGTTTATGTTTTCTCTTTAGGTTTAATTCTTTTGAACATCCTTATTTGTGGAGGTTTGTTTCAAATAGCTTCTCGTATTTTAAATGATCTCAATTAAGTCTCTTACTGTATAAAATTGAATCAATTTAGACCTCGCCGTTAATTAGGCTGAACGACGTTAAAAATTTTGATGCGTGGCTTGGTGACATGAGCAAGTTGTTCTGACGTGACATACATTGGTCGCTGCGTTAACTTTCTTTTAAATAAATTGGTGGTCGGTCACTCGGCCTGGTGGTCGACCACTCGGCCTGATGGTCAGCCAATCGGTCTGGTGGTCGGCCACTCAGCCTGGTGGTCGGTATGGTAGTCGGCCACTCGACCTGGTGGTCGGTCGACTACCAGGCCGAGTGACCGACCATCAGGCTGATTGGCCGACCACCAGGTCGATTGGCCGACCACCAGGCCGAGTGGCCAACCACCAAGCCGAGTGGCCGACCACCTGGCCGACCACCAACTTATTTAAAAGAAAGCCAACTCAGGGACCAATGTATGCCACGTCAAAACAACTTGCTCATGTCACCAAACCACGCATCAAAATTTTTAACGTCGTCCAGCCTAATTAACGGTGATGTCTAAATTGATTCAATTTTATATGATAAGAGACCTAATTGAGACGATTTAGAATACAATGAGCTATTTGAGACAAACCTCCACAAATAGAGATATTCAAAAGGATTAAACTTTTTTTTACTATGATACAATAAAATTTATCGAATAATGAATTTTTTAAAAAATTTATCAATAATTGTATTTTTAAGAATTTGTTGATAATTTTATTAAAAAATTTGTCAGGTATCAATTTTTTATTAAAATGTGATAAAATATTTATTATAAATTAAATGGATATTGGTGAAAAGAAAAGAAATGAAAGAAGAAAAGAAAAAGAGTCATAGGTGGAGACATAACAGTGATACACGTGACAATAAAAATAATGAACACAACAACCATACCAACAAAGGAGAATGAAAATGAAAAAATAAAAAATTAAATCACAATATTTATTGATAATATTTTATCGATAAAAAATATATATTAATCACGGATGAATATTTACTACGAATAATTATCAATAAATTTAAATAGTTTGTAATTGTTAACATACATTTTACTAATAAATTTTTACTATTAGTAATTTTGTTTTACCAAAAGATTTTTGTTATTATCAACCAATTTTATCCTTTGATAATTTTTTTTAATGATTTAGAAAAGAAAATGATGAAACAAAAGATTTTATGTAGATATTTATTATAGTTGTATTATCGAGGTGAAACAAGTTTGCATTAATAAATTCAGACTTTGACATGAATAATAAGAATGAAAGTTGAAGATAAGCTTAAGTTACTTTGACCTAGTAAAACACAATGTGAGGCATAGTTTTCCTTACTCCATGTGGGACCTTTGTTTTTGCATTGATACAAATGGGAACAAAGAGCAAGTGGGAAAGTTGATATTAAGAAATACTAAGGTAAATCATGTGAAAGAGAAACTCCAAAGACATACAAGCAACTTCAAAAAACAAAGCTACGTCGGCAATAACGCGTTGTGTTCAAAGAACGCGGCCTCAAAATAATAGTTGCGGGCAAGTCACGTGCACAAAGTCAAACTTTCCTTATTTATACTCTCTTCTTCATTTTCTCTCCCTCTAATCTCTTCAAACATTCATCAACATTTCTCAACATTCAACACCACCAACAAAAACAACTCCTACCACTGTGCCATCATGACAGGAAAAGATATCCTCAATATGATGAAGGTCAGCAGAACAAGAGAAAACCATCATGATTCTTTTCTGCAAACTATGCAGCCAAGTTCATTCACTCACATGCTATGAACTACTTATTCTAGTCTGCTTTATTCATCGGTGTGATAGATATGCTTATCTTGAGGTTCTTGATTTGTTTGCAATGAATGCAACTTGGGTGTTCTTTCAAAAAGTGATAGATATGCTGCGATTTAATTTGGTTCTACCGTTTTCTTTCCATGTCTTTTCTTTCTTGAGGAGTGTCTATAGCAGAATTGTGTGATGACATAAATCAGAAAATGTTCAATGCATTGAATCCAGCATGTGGAGATTCATCAGTGCTCATACCAGCTTCTTGAATGGTCCTTTTCCTGTGTTTGTATTAAGATGTATTGATGTGTTGGCTTTTCAATTGCGTGACATACCATTAACTCTGTGTTTGGTTTGGATCAGTGTTCTTGCTAATATGCATGGCAATATGGGATGTCACTGTTTTTCCTTTTAAATTATTCAACTTTAAAGTTTCTAAACTTGGTATCTGTTTCAAGGTTGAGCTTTCAAAATATTGAGACTGAAAGATCTATTACTCTGATCATATATGTTTAGGTGAAAGCAGGGTTTGGAACATCAACACCAGAGACAGGGAAAGGAAAAGGAAAAATATCAAAACATATTACACATGGCTTTCACTTGATGAAGGGAAAATCTGCACATCCCATGGAAGATTATTTAGTTTCAGAATTCAAGCAAGAAAAGGACAGAGAATTAGGCTTGTTTGCAATATTTGATGGCCACTTAGGCCACGATGTTGCGAGCTATTTGCAGAACCATCTTTTCCATAACATCTTGAAACAGGTAAGGCAACTTTCCTCCTGCTGCATCATTTTTATCACATTCTCATGAGTATGACAAATCTCATATACAGTTCTTAAGTTTCTGGCTGTATGATCTTTAATCAGAATTGAAGTTTCATCGTTATTACATGATTACTAGAGTAAAACTTAATTTGATAGGATAACAACACTAACACAAACAACATCTAACATATCTAAGTATTGTACTTGGTGCCCTCAATGTTTTTCCAAGTTTGAGAGCATCTAATAATGAATACCCTTCTTCTAAACCTGCTTCAAGAGATTCTTCTGTAATTCATACTGATGTTTTCTGCAAGCAGCATGACTTTTGGAATGAGACAGAACACGCAGTGAAGAGGGCTTATATTGAAACTGATGAGAAAATATTGGAACAAGCACTTGAGTTGGGGCGAGGAGGATCAACAGCTGTAACTGCAATACTGATAGATGGTCAGAAGCTTGTAGTAGGAAATGTTGGTGACTCAAGAGCTGTTATTTGTGAGCATGGAAAGGCTAGGCAACTGTCTGTAGATCATGAACCAAGCAAGGAAAAGAAATCTATTGAGAGACGTGGAGGCTTTGTATCAAACATTCCAGGTAAAAAACCAGCTTTTCTATGTGTTCTGTACCACAGAAAGTGCAACATGTGCATATGCTAAAATGAACCTATAAGTTACAACCATGTTCTATGAGTCAGAAGTGCTTTTCATAAGTTTGAATAAGTTCTTCCATATTCTCCTTTAATGTAAAAAGTCATTTGATTCTCAGTTCCTACAAGCCTTAGAATGAGAGACATGACATGACATGCTTTGCAAGTATGCTATAATCTATATACATGCATTTTGGTTTGAAAAAGAAATGCATAGAAACTATGAACAAAATTGGTAATATAGAACATTTGAATTTATGTTTCGTGCAGGAGATGTCCCTCGAGTAGATGGACAGTTAGCAGTAGCAAGAGCTTTTGGTGATAGGAGCTTGAAGATGCATCTTAGTTCAGAACCTGATGTGTTTATAGAGGAAGTACTTCATCATACAGAGTTTCTTATTCTGGCCAGTGATGGAATATGGAAGGTTAACTTTCTCATCATTTTCTTTCTCTTTCACTTTCTCATTCCTTTTAAGCAATGTTTCTATTTTGGTTTCTAGAAGTAAAAGCTACTTTGACAGAAAAAAATAGTTTTAAATTCATTCAATGATTTGATAATTTCCAATGATGTTTTCAGGTAATGTCAAACCAAGAAGCAGTGGATTCCATTAGGCAAATAAAGGATGCTCAAGCTGCAGCAAAGCACTTGATAGAAGAAGCAGTTTCCAAGAAAAGTAAAGATGATATTTCTTGCATAGTTGTGAGATTCCAATGACTGGAACATTTAGAATCTTAGATTAAGCACTTCATGTTCTTTCTTTTCTTAACTAAATGCTTGTAGAATCTAACAAGCACTGGTTTTTGCATATGTATAAATGATTCTGTAACTTTTGCTTTTTTTTAATGAGATTTTTTTAAGTGTCTGTATCTAAATGATTAATTGTGACCCTGCTTCCACAGGAAAATTGTATTTTAACACTCACTTCTTGAGAATTTTATTTTAATAATATAAGAATTTATTAATATTTTAATTTTAAAAGTATTAAAATATTAATATAATAAGTTTTCAAATTGTTGTTTCTTTGTTGATATCAATGCTCTTTTTCTGATCCTAACTTGGATAATAAGAAAAGAATATGAAAAGAAGTCTTATTGAAGAGACACGTAAATAATAAAAAGTATATTTATTTGTTTGACGATAAAATACGGCATACAAATGAAAGAAATATTTTATTTTAAAAATAATAAATAAGTAAATTAAAATTAAGTAATTTTATGATTACAAAAGTATTTCTATATTTATTATTGAAATAAATAGGAAAAGAGTAATTATAAAAAATATTACTTTTTTTATATTTTTTATTCTTTTTTCTGTAAATCTAGATAAAACTAAAAAATATTGACCTAATGAAAAATATATATTTTTTATATTTGTATCGAATAAGAAATATATTTTTATATCTATTTATTCTTAAGATAATAAATGAACATACGATATTTTATCAATTAGTTCGATTTTAATAAAAAAGTTATCATATTAATTAAATATGGTTAATACTAGATTTTTAAATTGGATATAGCGGATATATACATATTCATTCTATTGTATCTCTATTTTAATACTCAAGTTTTTACATTTGTGTTCGTTTTAAATTACTCAAACACTTTTAGTTTAATAGATAATATAAAAAACTTGTATTAAGTTTTCTTTTGTCCTTAATTTAAAAATTTGCATCTATGACACATGTGATTATTTGTTCTATTTTTTATAATATTTAATATTTTTCTTACTTTTTGTAAAAACTATTTAATTACAAAAACTATTTAATTAATATTTGAAATATTAAAGGGCATACATAAATGCATGTGCAAGTGTCCATTCTACAACTACAATAGAAATGAGACAAAATTTTCAATTTAGTGAAAATTAGGATAAATATTTACTTTACAAATGCAATGTGATGGTCAAATTTTCACTCATCCCATATAGGAGGGGCGGCAAAACAGGTCAACTCAACCCGTTTAAGTCTGACCTAACTTTGACCTAAAAAAAGGATCAGGTTGGATTGACTCACCATTTACGAATAGGTTGAATTTTATAATCCAACTTGTCGAGTTATCAGGTTGAAACTGGCCCATGTCGAGCGGGCTGCTGTGCTCATGCCAGGTTGATCATCGGCTTGCCAAGCAGGCTATCAGACTCATGTCAGACTGCATTTGAATTTCTTATAATATATCAAAACATGTTCATTCATTAAATAATTTAGTTTTTTTTTAATGATGTCGAGTTGCTGGTTTGCCAAGGTGACCTAAATGTTGTCTCGAGCAAGGGTAAGTTTCTTACATTAATGTTTTTTAATGATGTCAGGTTGTCAAGTTGGGCTGGAGTGATTGTGTCGGGCTATTGGGTTGAAGAAGTCGTCTCAACCCTTTTTGCCACATATAATCGGGAGTTGCTCCCTCCACCTCCACACGTCTCTTCCTCCACCTCCCCAATTTTCTAAAATGCCAATTATATCCTTCTAAAATGACAATTATATCCTCAAAAGTTAAAATTTTTTATTTTTATTATTTTAATATTTTAATTTATTTAAAACTTCTGATTTACTTCCCTCTGCACCTCTTCCTCTCTTCCATTTCCGTTTACCTTCTCTCTTCTGTCAAGCTTCTTCTCCATTTCTCCATTTCCGTTTATCATTTTCTCTTCAAGTCTCATCAACCTTTCACTTCTATTTCTCCATTTCTTTTTTCTTCATTTTCCGGAAGAGCGTTTGCGGAGCAGCCGTTGAACCGTTGGTGCCTTGGTGCGGTGGAGGCCGTTCAGCTGGGAGAGGAGCGGATCTGCAGCGTGCGGCGTGGTACAGGTATGTTTTCGGTGCTTTCTGCCGGTGCTTGTCGCGTTTCAACAGAGTCCGCGCCGAAACGGATGTGGGAGATCCGTTACCCTTCGACGGATGTCGGACTTCCGTCGACGGATGTGGGATATCCGTTGAAGGGTAATCGGACATCCCACATCCGTTTTGGCTCTCGGATGCTGTATTTTTTTTTTAATATTTTAAATTCTTTATATAAATATAGTTATTTGATATATATAATTATTTTTAGATTTTCTTTAACCTTTTACAGTTTTTAAATTTTGCTATTTTTTAAATAAATTGATTAAGTTTGAATTAGATATATAAACTTTTATATATTTAAATTATTTTTATTTCTTGAAATAAATATTATTAATTTAATTGTATTTAATATTAATAAATTTGTATTTATAATAATAATTAAATGAAAATATATTTAAATGTATTTTTTTAATTAATTAGTTAATTGTTTATTTTATTTAATTTTTTTGTAGTTAATAAAATAATTATTATTAGTTTAATTTATTTTGAATTGTATTTTGTTATAGTTTATTAATGATATTTAAAATAATAATTTTCTTAATTTTTGAAATTAAACAAATAAATTATTGTTAGAAATGGCAAGAACACGTGGTGCATCTTTTAGTTCTCGTGGAGAGAGTTCTCGAGGAGAGAGTTCGTCGCAGGGCGAAGCTCGGAGAAGATCTACCGTTTCTGCTCGTAGAAGTCGTGCAACTCCTATCCAGGATGACCCCATAGCTGAGGAGCGAGCCGTTGAGGAACAAACATATGAGGCGTATGAGACTCATGGTGAAGAGAATGCATTTACGGCCCCTAACGACGATGATGATGAGGAGGAGCATGTGGATGTTCATGACATACAAGAGGATGTCGGTGGATTTCCTGGAGGTCCACGTGATGGTTCATTGCTGACCCACTATGTTCAGCATGTAGCTTATGCTATTTCACAAGGCCGGGTGAGTGCAAAAATAAAACTTTTTATTATTTTTTTAATAGAAAATTTATTAAATATTGATGTGTAGGATCGAGGGGACACGCTGAAGTTGATCTCTCATGGAAAAAAAGTAAATAAGTTAGGACCATGCCACGAGGGAATTCAACACATTGTGTTGAATTCTAGTTTGATGCCTCTTACAGGGATTTGTTATGATTACGTTGATAAGGGGTTACTCCTCAGATTCATAGAGAGGTGGCATTTTGAGACCAGTAGTTTCCATCTCCCTATAGGAGAGATGTCGATTACTCTTGATGACGTCTCGACATTACTTCACCTACCCGTGATGGGGCAAATGTGTGATTTGGAGGAGTTGGAGTTTGAGGAGGCTCGTACAGCCCTTGTGCAACTACTCGGCGTTGATGGTGGCACAACAGGTTCTGAGATGGAGGACGCACGTGGTCCGAAAGTCAGACTCAGCTGGCTTAGAGAGATATATGTTCAGAGGTGTGAGTCGCAGCATTGGGACTATGCTGCTAGAGCATATTTGTTGCATCTAGTAGGATGCACAATTTTTGCAAATAAGAGTGCCAGTTCTATACGCGTGTCTTACTTATTATTATTTAGAGACGTACACGCGTGTGGCAGATATGCCTGGGGTGTTGCTGCACTCGCCTATTTGTACGACCAGCTCGGGGATGCGAGTCTCGCCTCCACGAAGCAGATGGCTGGATATTTGACTCTATTTCAGGTACAGTTATAACTTTGACATTTATTTCATGTATTTATTTCCATGTTCGAAGATGGATGAAATTTAATTGAATAATTATTTTTTAGAGTTGGATATATGAACATTTCCCTAGTATGGGGAGGAGGCGGTTGGGAGCTTCTTACGATGACACCACACCACGTGCCATGAGGTGGCAGAGCCCTAGGCAGAGTTCCACTCTCACAGAGATTCGATCACAGTTGGATGCGCTGACATACAGTGGAGTTGTATGGCATCCGTATGAGGGGCATCGGGGCATTCGGCCATTCTTCGGCATCTGTATGTATTCTGGATGGATTCGGATTGGTGACACCCTTTGTCGTCATTTGCCTGAGCGTGTGCTGAGGCAATTTGACTTTATGTACACTACAAGAAAAAATTGAATTACATACAACCAAAATCCGTATATAAAGTCCAAAATCCGTATATAACACTTGATTATATACAGCTTACATACGGATAAAAATTCGTATATAAAACTATCGTAGCTAAATTATATACGGATTTATCCGTATATAATTTATATACAGATAAATCCGTATATAAATTATATACGGATAAATCCGTATATAAATTATATACGGATAAATCCGTATATAATATCCGTATATAACTTTATAGTTTTATAAAAAAAAAATTAGGTAATCCTTACACCACCAAATTGCTTTTAGGAGTTTTATATATCTGACTAAAGATAAATACAACCACCAAATTGCTTTTAGGAGTTTTATATATCTGACTAGAGATAAATACAACCATCAAATTGCTTTTACAACTAATGCAATACATAAATCAATCATAAATTACTTAAAAATACAACATAATAAACATACACAATTGAATATTTTTTTAGTTTGAATAATATCAAGCTGTGTACAAACATGGATGAAGTTAAGTATGAACATCTAAATAAATTAACAATCACGTGTATCTTAGTTGATTTTCATATTGTAAATCAATATACAATTAAACTGCTAAAGGTAACATTTTTAAAAGCTAATTAACTTTGATTTTCATATTGTAAATCAATATATAATTAAACTTCTAAAGGTAACATTTCTAAAAGCTAATTAACTTTCGTAGCCTGAAATGGAAGATTAGAATAAATCTCCTTCCTAAAGGAAAATTTCATCCCTTTACCTTCATCTTTATTCAGAATCCAATTTCATCATTAAGTGAGATTTTGTGTTCCCAAATCAGCAGTTCCTTCGCTTTGCTAATATCTGGCTTCCTCATATGTAAATCATCAACTGTGTTTGACTTGTATTCTATTGTAATATTGGAATCAATTGTTTCCTTAATAACCTGCATGTTTAAATTCATGCATTAAATTAAAAGTCTTTCAAAACTTACATATAAACAATACATGATCAATCTCAAAAGATTTCATGTAACACATTGCCAGGAACCAATAGTTTAGATTTATGGTTTGTTTTAGTACGTGCACTTGCACACAAACAAAAGAATTTATTTGAATCTATTTTGTGTTATAGTAGTAGCAAAGCAACTGATCCAAAAACACCACGATAGTAAATAGTGGGATGGTCATTATAAATACAAGATAAATAACTTAAAATCTATATATCACAAACCAATAAATGTTTAAGCACAACGAACCATCCAAAATTAAAGATAAATCCATAATTTATAATCAAGACTAATGCTATTATTCCATCAAATATGTTTTGGTAGATTTTTTATGGGCTGGTAAATAACCTTAGAAGAAATCCAACTCTACATGCATTGGAAAATGGCCATGAGGGGAAGATATTCTGGTAAGAAAAGACTAACCTGTCTTCCTGACTTTTACTTATTAGCTCTTGCATTTTCTCCACCGCATGTACAAAGCAAGCCCGTACTTCAACTTCCTATTTAGTCCCTGGACCTATTTCTCCTCAATCAATACCATCTTTGCACCAAGACCAAGCTTTCCACGTGTCTATTTCAACCCATGCAGGGAATGCAAATACTTTAATGCAAGCACCTAACATTAAACAAAAACTCATGTTCTAGACAATGTAAGTGAAAAAAAAACAAAGCTATATATTCCACTGATTATCAATATAAAGAGTAATAAGTTATCAAACAATTATTTCTTCTTACTAATAATGCTAGAAAGTGAAAAATTATTACATATGTAGCTCAAGAAAAAGACATTTTAATTATCAAGGTTTGAATGACTCATTGTACAAGATTTTTATGTCGCACTCGACCAATAGCTTCTACTTCTACTTTAAATTATTTCTCAGCTTGGCCCCTGAAAAAAAAGTTAAACATGAATTACTTGTTTTAAGATAAACACTGGCCTACAGCAAAAAGAGAGTATCATTGGCGAGGATATATAAGGTTGGTTGCCACCAGGACAATCATTGAAGAGAATAACGAAGATCATGTCTAAGTCATTTCAATTATAATAGAGACAATTGAATATTTACAAGTAGTATTTTCCAGCAAAATTTTACTAAACTTGTTTGCTAGTAAAGAATTATATCTTGTCACATCATAAGAGAAAATAAATTTTCAAATTAAGTATTTATAAGTCACAATTTTATAATATAGTAATGCGTGATATAATAACAAAAATAGCAAAAATTTATAAAGTAGTTAAAATTATTAACATCAGAATCAAATTAGTATTAATCGGAGGAGCAAATTGCCATTTTAATATTCATTAAAATAAAAATTGCAAGAGTTTATTAACACCAGAACCCCATTCGTGTATCCTTCTATTAGACCAAAAATAAATACAATAAGAAATACCATGTCCAATTATACCAGATATACAATCATACTAACCTTGTTTCACTTTGAGGCACTACTGTGATTGCCAGGGGTAACATAATAAACTGCCCTCGTTGCTGCTATCGCATAATCCCCTCTCTTAACAATCTTACCATCCAAATTATTCTTGGGACAGTAGTCAAACAATTGACAAAGAATAAAAAATGGTCCAAATAGTTAGATGGCCTCAGAAAGAAAGAACGTTCTGAATTCTACAAAACAAAGGTTTAAGGTACATGCTGACATTATGGAATTTTCACATATTATTTTCTTGCATCTATTACTGTTAGAGATAAAAAAGAAAAAAATAATTTCAGACATATTCAGTGGGCCTGGCCAACACATCTTACTGAATGGAGAATCAAATCCACTGAAAACAACTCTTATATTTTAAAAGTTAAGATCCAAACATTATACCTTGCCTCATTTAGCACGCTTCTGAAGTGTCAGTACTTCACCAGGTTCCTTTTTACTATAGCCTCCACACCTAAACATTGTCATAGTTCAGACTTAGATGTGGTTGAATGCTAAAATGAACAACATAATACGCTTCCATATATAAATTCAGTATTCTTGCCTCAATTTCAAATCATTAATCATTCAATCCCCCAATACAGGACAGGGTAAGAAATTCTATATCAGACATTGTCAAAATAATAATTACTGGAAATACAAAAACTTCTACGACAGGTCAAATAAATTATATTTTACCAGGTTGATGATAAGAGACTTAAGAGACTTAAGAGACTACATACAGTTGCACCTCATCAACTTAAGAGACTACATACAGTAGTGAAGCAGAGTTGTTTCTGTCACATCAAGTAGAGGCTTTATTACATCTAGTTATATATATATATATATATATATATATATATATATATATATATATATATATATATATGGAAAAAAAAGTAGTAGCTATTTTCCACAGGTTCCACACTAATCCCAGAGTCAATAAAAATGCCATGAACAAACCAATGGCTTTCCCTTTTATAGAGTATACATGCCATCTAGGGATAGTATTTTTATACATGTAAATTATCACCATCAGGAAACAACCAAATTATTTATACATGTAAATTATCACCATTGATAATGTGATGAAATGAGCATAGTGCGCACTACATGCCAAGACAATGAATCTAATGTAAATAGACAAGCACTGAGTAGTTTTGTATTTAACTCATGAGACAAGTTTGGCACTATATTTGTAGACTAATGAGTAATGACTATGAAATAAGAATTTTGAAGCTAACCAATTCCATTGAAAACTATAGAATATGTTACACAGAAAAAAACTTTGTGCCTTCTGTGTAGCTTGGTTTGAAACGTGGAAACAATTGTTGAAATTTAAGGATTACATCTTTTTTGGGACAATAGTTTTGCTTCAAATATCAAGTGACCAAAAATACTCCAGTAGAATGAAAAATGAACTACACAATATCGATTTTAATTGACAGAACCAAAACACAAAATGGATGAATAGCTAAGGTGGTAGGGAGCAAATGAGAACACAAAACATCAATGCATCAAAATACTTTTTTCTCTGCTTTGAGACAGAAAAATAGTTGCGGCAGAAAAATAGTTGAGACAATACATACATCACTCTTGTCGGTTTGAGCCAGTGGTCACGAGCATGTTTTCTTCCACCACAAATCCTTAAAAACAGGAAACAGAGTAAATGTCAGTTTTGAAATCATTAATGTACACAAGAACCAGAAAAAAAAAGTTATATCAAACAAACTAAACAGATCTCATGAATTCTAACCTTTCTCAAGCAAGGTAACATCCTCCATTGATCCCTCGATGACCTCAACTACATTCTGGAGATTATTCGCTTTGACTAGTGCACAGGCATGTTCTGACATCTTCGTCGCTTCCACTGCACACACCTTCCTCACGCCTGCTTGAGCTGACCATATAGCAAGAATGCCACTTCTAGTCCCCACATCCAAAACATTCTTCTCCCAAATTAACTCACAAAGTCAGTTCAAAATCACTCACAATAAATCATAACATAAACACAAGCAATAACCATAATCAATGCTCTCAAACTATAACACGACAGCAAATGTTATCTTATCCAATTCTTGTATCAATAAAATTATTCAAAAGTCATTTGGTAACAATAATTGATGATTATCATTATTCAAAAGCCAAGACAGTGGTTGAGATTCATGTAAACTTGCCATCATCAACGGTAAAGTCATCCCTGTTACCAATAAGGAGTATTGGTAAATCTTGAAGAAATGTGTTTTGATGATGCTGCAAGAAGTTTTAGTTGAAGAAGATATTAGAATTAGTTAAAAGCAATTTGTAGAGATTAAATGTAGTAGGAAATTCTTGTAAACTTTGTAAACTTTCATTTTTAACTGCAATAATCGATTATGGAATGGCAATAATCGATTATCACAGAGTCATACAGGAATAATCGATTATCACATCATATAATCGATTATCACTCTTTGAAAACCCTGTAACGGACTCGAATAATCGATTATCACTAACAATAATCGATTATCTGTGGCAGTTATAATTCATATCTGCGAAATTAGAATAGTTGGCTATATAAGGTTCTTCCAAAACTCTAAGAAGACAACTCTGAGCTTTTTGAGAATACAGTTTGTCTGAGGAAGTTCTAAAAAGCTAGTTCAAGTGCTTTGCCTGGTCTCGTGAATAGGAGAAGCTCGCGTTTCGTGTGTCGATAGTTGGAGCGGTTCTCTTCGAGTTGGCAAGGTGGTCATCTTCCGGTTCGTTCGTCGAAGGAAGGTTTTATCTCTCTGTTTTTTATTCACTCTTATTGTAATTGGTGAAACTGATTTTAGTGAAAACGTTAATCACTTTTTATAGTGATTAACAACTGGACGTAGATTCTTTTGAATCGAACCAGGATAAAAATCCAGTGTATCAGTTTTTCTACTCCCTACTCTTTTTATTGTTTTATGCACATCAACTGTTTGATAAATTTTCTCTAAGAAAATTGTTTTTCTAAAACGGACCATCGAAACTTGATTTGTGACCGTAACACGCTTTCTGAGTATTTTATTCCGCTGCGCAACTCTATAACGGTACCGATTGTTCCAACAATTGGTATCAGAGCTTGCTTTGATAGTTTTTCAAATTTTTCGAAAATGGGCGGTCATAACCAAGTTTATGCTGAGGGTGCTTCTATTTATAGACCTCCTTTGTTTACGGGGGAAAATTATGCGTTTTGGAAAATTAGAATGCAAATATTTTTGGAGTCTATTGACAGGGGTATTTGGGAAGTTGTTATGAATGGACCAATTGTTCCCACTATTTTTGTAAATGATATGCAAGTAGAAAAACCTTTTTTACAGTGGACTATGGATGAAAATAGAATGGCACAATATGATGTTAGGGCTAGGAATATAATTTTATCTGCACTAACCCTTGATGATTTTTTCAAAGTTTCTGTTTATGAAAGTGCTCAGGAAATGTGGGAATTTTTAAGAGTCACTCATGATAAAGTCACAGATGTTGTTAAGTTGACGTTGTCTGATTCAAGCTCCTCAAGCTCAAACAATTCAAATGAGCAAGAAAATCTATGCTTAATGGCCAGAAATGAATCATCTAAAAGCCAACTCTTGAAGAAAAAGAAGGACAATCAAGGCTCCTCATCAAGCTTCAAATGTTATGGATGTGGTGAAAGAGGCCATGTGAAAGCTTATTGTTCAAGCAACAAAAGAAGTAAAGAAAGAAAAGAAAAGAAAATTCACAAGAAGAAGAAGGTTCACATTGCTTGGGAGGATAATGCATCAACCACCTCTAGTTCAAGTGATTCTGTTGAAGAAGCCAACTTATGTTTGACAGCTAATGTTGATGACACTACAAGCCAAGTAAGTTGCTCTAGCCTTGACACTAGTGAATTTGATGTACAAAAAGCTTTTCTTGAATTGCTTGATGAATCTGAGAAATTAAATGCTGCTCATAAAAATTTGAAAAAGGAGTTTAAAGAATTACAAATTAAATATGAGAAAGCATTAGATGAGGAAGTAAGTTTGAGAAATAAAATTTGCAACTTGGAAATGAAAGAGTCTTCAAATGTTGAACATCCTGTTGAATGTCTTTCATGTAAGAGTCACATGCTTGATATTGATATTCTTGAAAATCTTCTTGAAGTTGCAACTGGAAATAATAATGTTGAAATGCCAATAACTGTTAGAAAGGTTTATAAAAACAAAAGTGTTTTTAAAAGTAAGAACAAAATTAAAAGAACCCGTAGGGTATGGGTTGAAAAAGGAACTGTGTCTTATAGAAACCCAAATGTTGTCACATGCTTTTATTGTATGAAAAAGGGACACACTTCTAACAAATGTAGAATTAAACATTTTGATGTTCCAAATGGAAAATATGCTTGGATTCCTGTTATAAAGTAAATTGTCTCTAACCCCAAAGGACCCAAATGAGATTATGGGGACCAAAACTCTATTGTTTTATTTTGGAGGTTAATTTTTCAAAAGGAAAAGAAGACTCTATGGTATCCTGGTATTTTTTAAGAGCTTTGAAATAATTTATGAATGTTAGATGTGTCTTAGGTTGAAAATTTGGCCCAAATTTGTGTTTTTCGAAAATTAACGTAAATAATCGATTACCAAGGGTAATAATCGATTATCTCGTCCTCAAAATTTGGATCTTGGCAATTTGGCTCGCAAATAATCGATTATTTAAAGTAATAATCGATTATCTTAAGTCACAGCGTAAAAAAAAAAAAAAAAAAATAAAAAATAAAAAAAAACTTTTTTTTAAAAAAAAAACTTTTTTGAGTCTGTTTTTAAAAGGGGATTATTACATTCAAGGGAAGATATATGAGTTTGTTAGATATCTTGTTTTTATCTCTATTATGGATTAATTAATATTGTTTGTACTTCTTAATTAGAGTTGAATTTCTGTTTTTCTTATATTCCATGAGGAATTCTGTTCTTTCATGTTATGAAATTTCAATTTTATTTCTGTTTTGAAATGCATCAATTCTTTTGTTGAGGGGGAGAAAAATTTGAGGGGCAGTTTTTCCACTTTTTTACTTTTTGCTTATGATCAAAAAGGGGGAGAAAACTTCTAATTTTAGTAGTGCAGTTATTACTAACATGTTTGTAAGTATGAAATCTGTGCAGGAAATTAGAAATGCTTTTAACAAGAAGGTATTTTTGATCATCATCAAAAAGGGGGAGATTGTTACCAATAAGGAGTATTGGTAAATCTTGAAGAAATGTGTTTTGATGATGTTGCAAGAAGTTTTAGTTGAAGAAGATATTAGAATTAGTTAAAAACAATTTGTAGAGATTAAATGTAGTAGGAAATTCTTGTAAACTTTGTAAACTTTCATTTTTAACTGCAATAATCGATTATGGAATGACAATAATCGATTATCACAGAGTCATACAGGAATAATCGATTATCACATCATATAATCGATTATCACTCTTTGAAAACCCTGTAACGGACTCGAATAATCGATTATCACTAACAATAATCGATTATCTATGGCAGTTATAATTCATATCTGCGAAATTAGAATAGTTGGCTATATAAGGTTCTTCCAAAACTCTAAGAAGACAACTCTGAGCTTTTTGAGAATACAGTTTGTCTGAGGAAGTTCTAAAAAGCTAGTTCAAGTGCTTTGCCTGGTCTCGTGAATAGGAGAAGCTCGCGTTTCGTGTGTCGATAGTTGGAGCGGTTCTCTTCGAGTTGGCAAGGTGGTCATCTTCCGGTTCGTTCGTCGAAGGAAGGTTTTATCTCTCTGTTTTTTATTCACTCTTATTGTAATTGGTGAAACTGATTTTAGTGAAAACGTTAATCAATTTTTATAGTGATTAACAACTGGACGTAGATTCTTTTGAATCGAACCAGGATAAAAATCCAGTGTATCAGTTTTTCTACTCCCTACTCTTTTTATTGTTTTATGCACATCAACTGTTTGATAAATTTTCTCTAAGAAAATTGTTTTTCTAAAACGGACCATCGAAACTTGATTTGTGACCGTAACACGCTTTCTGAGTATTTTATTCCGCTGCGCAACTCTATAACGGTACCGATTGTTCCAACAATCCCTTCCAGTAACTATGAAGCAATAATATACCAAATAAAAATATTGAAAAGTGGAACAAGAAATATTAACAAAGAGAAAATACAACATTTACTACCTGGTTAGTGGTCATTTGAAGATGACATGGTTAGAGCTTAAGTCTTCCCAAAAATACGACTAAGTTAAAAATGCAAAGAGTATCTCGTTTTCAAAATCTAAGCATTTCTTGTGGCTTCCGCGAATGCTTGGACGCGGCTTCGACGATTCGCTGGCGATTATGGCGTGAAGGTTGACGACCTTGTCCTCCTCAGAGGGGATCTTAGGGTGACGCGCCTCGTGATGAATCTGCATCAATTTCACGTCAGGCACCGTGACTTTACAGAGCGGGCACTCGTATTTCAAGTGCCCGCCTTTCTCCACACCAGACCGGTCCGCCAAGCCCGCCTTACCGTCGTCGCTGTTGGTAGTGGCTGCATCGATCTTCGCCGCGATCTCCTTAGTCGTGTGTTTCTTGGGTTTCGCCTTCCCGGTCATCGCGTCGAGGTGTGGCTCTCTCTCTCCGAAGATCAACAAATGATTCTATTCCTTTTGTCTTTAACGGTTTGGATTTAGGGGTGGAAGAGGGTGATTTGGAATAGGAGAGGTAAACCCTAGGGATGGGAGAACCTTAATTTGTGTTCGACCACCGAAAGGGGTTTGTCATTTAGACGAACTTGTTTCGTTGGGCATCTTGGCGATAATGGAGAGGCATGCAGGTTGGACTGAAGCTTGTCATTGCAGAGATAATCAGGGAAGAGGCGGTGAAGAATGGCTCGGTGATGGTGATTTGTGATCGAGAGAGAAAGAGACGAGAGGGAAAGCTGAGAGGAGGGAAAGTTGTGGGAATGGCTCGAGAACTTTCCAATTTCACTTATGGTTAAATTTTTTACTTTTTTTTATTATTTTTTTTAACATCCGTATGTAATATACGTATATAAGAAGAAACCCACTTACATATATGATTTAATTCTTGGAAAAGCTTATGCTAAAAGATTATATACAGATTTTATATACGGATTTTTCGTATATAATTTTATTTTTTTATTATATATGGAAAAATCCGTATATAATTCATCCGTATATAATATTCGTATATAACAGTTTTATTATATACGGATTTAAATCTGTATGTAATAATCTGTATATAAATGACTTTTTTCTTGTAGTGGTAATGGAGGGACCATTGATGTCAATGTAGGACAAACAATTTCAAGTAACTTCTGCTTGATGGTGACTTTACCGCTAATGTCAACCTCATTGAATCGTTCTTCTACTTGTTTCAACTCATCTTTAATGGATAACTGAGGCTTAGTTTCATTTAATTCAACATTTGAGAAATGCAATCTTCGCCACATGATATGAAATTCACCTATAGGGATCATCCTAGGATCATATCGTGCTAATTCACATGCACATGGGACACCAAATGTACGTCTCAATACACATCCACACTTTGAGGAGTCCAATCCTATCTGTTGCACTATTTTCAATTCCTTAGCAATGAGATCCAATGCATATCGAGACACACGCCCAATAAGTTCTCTATATATGTAGCCTTTAAAATAGTCACTCCTGAGCAACACACTACTTTCAAATGACGCCTTAATCTTGTTGTGTTGTAAGATAATGACGTTATGAATACTATCCCAACAAGAACACAAATCACCCATACTATTGCCCAGAACTTTCTTCAGGCTCCAATGAGCAGATTCAGCCCTGAAACAAAAAAAAAACTTCAACAAGTACAAATAAATATTTATCTACAAAACAAATAAATAAAATAACATTACAACATACCTATTTGTGGTTGTGTTCCCTAAATGCATTACTTTGTTCGTCCAAAACTTTACAAAGTATGTGCTGTACGGAATAATCCAATTCTGATTAACATATTCAAAGAACAAAGGCCATGATCTGCTTGCGTATTCAAAACCATTCACATACTCAGCAAACAAGCTTTCATCAGCACAATCCATCACATTTTCCCATGCATCCATCAACACTTCCCAAACCTCAGTAGAATGAACTAACATTTTGCATTTAGCTTTAACATTTTTAAGGATGTGGAATCGACATAACATCTGATATGACTCAGGGAATACACTTGATATGGCATTCATCAAAGCCAAGTCTCGGTCAGTCACAATAACTTTAGGACCACCCTCAGATGTTAAAAATAAACCTTTCAGCTTTTCCAAAGCCCATGTGAAATTACTCTGCCTTTCAGTAGACAAGAAAGCAAATGCTGCTGAGAAGGTTAACCCTGTAGACGTCATACCCACAATCTCAAGCAACGGAAGTCTATATCTATTTGTTTTATATGTGGAATCCATCATAAATACAACATTAAATGAGTTTAACAATTTCACCGCATCAGGATGTGTCCAAAACAAGTCAGTAACAACCTTTGAATCATCAGCACACCTACTCCAGTGAATTTACCTATCCTGATCCAACAACATCATAAGTTGTTGTAGTTCAGTTCTGGACCCTCTTAATGATCGTTTATACGCATGCCTTGCGTTGTAAATTTGTTTAATCGTTGTGACATTTCGATCATTATTTTGTTTGAGTGTTAATAAAATATTTGCAGGTGTAACTTTACTCTTTGTCATATCAACCAGTAATGACTTCTCACTCGTATTTAACCTGCCAGCATAAGGGTGACCCACTAAAGTTTCAGCCAACTCATGGTTGTGATGTCCACACATCACCTTCAACACCCATCCGGCCCCATCTGAACATGGTTTACCCTTTAATCTAAACGGACATTCACATTTACGAGTGCCGTATACACTAGCCACTGCATCAGCTTTGTATTTCCTATATTTTCCCCCTCTTTCACATCCAAGTATGACATACGTTTTTCTTCCCCGTACACCAGTAGCTATGTCAGATCTTACTATTACCACAACAAATCCTAAATCAAAAGCCATCCCTCTTACCCATTGAATTAAGTGCTCCCGTGAATGAAATATTTCATTTGTTGTAAATTTATTTGTTAAATCTCTCTCTACAACTTTGCTAATTGATGAAGACAAATCAGATTTCAAACTACAACCAATCTGAGAATCCATATGAAGATATTCATCCATTTTAAATAATAATCACCTACAAAATTATAATGACCCTTATTAACATAATTAATAATTAATCAAACAAATATAAAAATATTAATATAATTAAATTATATATTTGATATAAATAGAGTAATAAATAATTTTTTATATAATTATCAAATTATTAAAGAATTAAAGATACAAAAATCATCTATAACAAATTCATATTTTAACAAAATTATTACGTTTAAAAACTAACCATATATAACATTTAAAATTATAAATTTAAATATAAATTACTGTAAATAAAATAAACAAATAAAATAAAAACGAAACGTAAAAGGAACACTGCCTCTGGACGGATGACATCCTTCAACGGATGTCAACATCCGTTTAAGGCAAAACGGATGTTGACATCCGTTTCGCCTTAAACGGATGTTGACATTCGTTGAAGGATGTCATCCGTCCAGAGGCAGTGTTCCTTTTAGGTTTCGTTTTTATTTTACTACGTTTTGCGGCTCATGCAAGGATTATAGGCTTGGATATTCAAAGGATTATTGGAAGTATGGGAAGGGTTTAGGGTTTAGAATTATAGGAAGGATTATGACTACGTACCTGGAGAGGAACCACGACAAGGACACTACACCATAAACGCACTGCACCACGTATTGCACCGAGAACAAGAGGAAGATTGCTTGATAATTCTTTTCACGATCACCAAGCTTTGCAGAAAAATATTTTACTCATACAAGGAACTACGTAGGTTATCAGTGAAATATGTTATAAATGAATAAAATTAAAAAACAATAATTTTAAAAATAAAATTTTATTGAGGGGCAAAATAGTAAAGGAAAGGTGGAGGAAGGGGCAAAAAAGTAAAGGGGAGGTGGAGGAAGAGATGTGTGGAGGTGGAGGGAGCAACTCCCCATATAATCCCACCATTTATCATCATTATCCATTTTCTTATACTGATTACTTTCTATCCTTCATTTTTCCTTAACATTATTTTCAAATATGTGACATAAATTTATATTTTATTATTATTTTTTTAATATGTAGATTTTAGGATTGAACTAGAAAGCACATATAATTGTTGACTCTAATGCAATGTAAAAGGTTAATTTATTTTCCAAAAAGTTAAGAAATTTTTTTTAATAAATAATATATGTTTTAATGTCAAATTAGTGTGAACTTATCCAACACAAACTAAAATAAATATGAAAAATAAATAAGGTTAGCATAAGTCAAGTTATCATTAATCTTATTTATATTTAGTATTTATATATATATATATATATATATATATATATATATATATATATATATATATATATATATTTAAGTTATAATCAATCAGTCTAAGTTATATATTTTTGAATTTGTATGCTTCATAATAATGAATAATGAAGTGTAAATTATTTTTAATCTAAAGTTATAGATTCAAGTAGAACAAATATCTTCACCCATAATTTTTTTCTCTCATTTTTTATATAGATCACATCACTCTCATCTTCTTCATTCATATTTATAAATCTTCTTGCCCTCATATCTTTTATCTACATACATCTCTTTCATTCACACACATCTCCTTCATACGAGATACTATTTTTTCTATTTTTTTTCATTTATATTTTAATTTTGTTGAAAATGAATGTAGGAATGACAAAAATACTCATGCCTTTGAGTATCTACAGATAAAATTTGTCACGGATAATAAATGGATACTTCAAGTACTTATGCTTTGTAATTTTATTTAGATTTCATTTAAAGAAATATAAAATTTTATTTTTGAAATACCTTTGGATATCCATAGGTACCAACGGGATTTAGAAAATTCGTGGATGCTTTTTAAACAGATATCCGACGGATAACATAACAGGTAATGAGTCAAAAATTTTATTACGAGTCGGGTAACAAGTAAACATTATTTATGTCCGATCTGACCTGTTGTCATCCCTATATAGAGGTGTTGCATGAGAATTTTTTTTAAGTTACTATCATAAGCATAAGCCAAACCGATTTAAAACTAAAGTACATTCTTGGAATGTTTCCTAAAAGATTTTAGCTTTAAAAGACCGTACAACATACTTATGAAAGAAAGCGTTGATAAAACATTATCACTCTACAACGTAAACCTGAGTTTGATTAACTACCTAAAAAGGCTACGAAGTCTATCTCGAAGTCAACTTTATGTACAACTGTATCTCTTAAAGTAGACTATATAAAAAGGACTCACATAAGAGAAGCAACAAGAATATACAATAAGAACAAGATAACTATCATTGAATACTTACTCTATTGCTCAAAGCTTACATCATTTAAAACCTTTCATTTTGAGTGAAAGAACTTTACAAGTTCTCAAATTTCATTGTAGTGAATCTATTTTCTCTCTGAGAGTTATTTGGATTTGTACTTGTATTTAAAACATTTGTTGTGTTTGTAGATTCAAAAGTGAATTAAAACACTTGTATTGTTTAACTTAGTTGAGTTAAACATTCTAAATATTTTGTCTAGGAAGAATACCAAGAGTAGTTAAACTCGATCTAATCAGGTTGGCTAGGGTTAAAAGTAAGAGTATTTGATAATACATGGAAATTAAGAATGGTTGATAATACCTAAAAACCATAAGTGATTAATAATTCTTGTATATATAGGAGTGATTTGTAGTCATTATAATTTCGTAAAAAATTAGTGAACCCTCAAAAGTTTTAGGTTTTGTTCTTTTGGGGGTATTTGGGGGAGATGATTAAAGGGAGATGATTTGAATGGATTTGAGTGGATTTGAGGGTAATTTTGTAGTTGTTTTTTTGAGTGGATTTGTGGGTAATTGAGAGTGGATTTGGAAGTAAAGTTTGTGAGAATTAGTGTAGGATTTAATTGATGTGATAGATTTAAAAAATTAGTTTAATTGGTAGAAATTAAAGATTACCAAAATGCCCCTAGTTATTAAAGTAATATAAAATGTTATTTATTAATGTTATATTTAATTGTAAAATGTTTATAAAGAGACAAAAATTATAAATAATTTTTAAAATTAATTTTTAAAAATTATAAAAATTATAATGTAGTAAAATGAATTTATTTTTAAATGTAGTATTTGTTTGTAATATAATTTACTACCAAGTAGCATCAATTTATTTGTTACGGAAGTGAGAATGATTAATTTTAAACAAACAAATAATTAAAGAAAGTTATAATATTACATGTCCTAAAAAAAGTGGCAACATTTAAACATACAAATATATTTGTAATAGTTCATGATGACGTTGCTTCAGTAAGGTATCGTTGCAATGCATTGAAACGATATTGTATTGGCATCCCTATTAGACGTCTTGTATGGGATGGATGCGTAGATAAAAATTCGAAGCACTGTCTGAATAAATTATGATCTTCAATGTTCATAGTCCGTAATAAGTTTTCAATTTCTTCTGTAGTTGGATTAGATGATTGAATCCTAGCATTTACCAAGGATATTCGACGCTCCATGGCCTGTGTATGTCGTTCAAGAGCAACACATAGTCTTCTTGATTGATTAATTTGTTTTTGCAGTTCATCAATGATTGGAGAGTCCATCTAATTTGCAGATGAGCAGGCTCACAATAAATAAAACTAGCAAAGCTGATGTGAAAGATAATAACATTGAAAAATAAGTAATGTAATATTTGAAACACATAAGTCAATTTAAGCAAAACAAAGTCATGTAATACATTATCGGAATAAAAATTAACTCAATCATCTAAATTGTGAATAATCAAGTTAACATTCTGATTGAGGTGAGCAAATTGGCAGTTCATGTCTAGGGAAAGGTTTGTCAAGTTATCTTTAATACGTTGAACTCGCACCTGCATTTGTTCCATACCTTGCATTCTGTGTTGCAAGTCTTGTACCCCTTCCCACATTTGAGTCATCATATTAGGATTTGAAAGAGGTGGAGGAGGTTGCACAGAGTTGTCATGATGGTCTGGTTGCTCTTCTTCATCATCACCGACATCATGCTGCCAAACACCGTTGACATTAACAATATTCAACCTCTTCAAAGAATTAATTGAAAAATGATGTCGGGTCCCAATATGAGTGTTGGCATCGACATTAACATGAACTCCACAATATTGCATGATCTGTGTGATAAGGACACCGTATGGTAGGGGTGTGTCACTGGCCTTGCATTTAAGCATATGTTGCATGATGTGATGAGGCTAATTGATAGCTATATTATTTTTAAGCACCCATATCATAAAGATATCTTCCTGCAATAACCTAGCAAAATTCCCTGGTCGTGGAGTCAACATGTGCACAATAACATAATGTAGAAGTCTATCATTAATATTCAAATAACCAACCGTTTTAACACGGTGACCTTGCATTTTTGGTATAACCATAGTAGCTAATGTCATCTCCCGGTCATATGGAAAGTCCTCTAGGATATTTGAAAAACACAATTTTTGGCCCTCATACTTCATATTAGCTACATTCAACCAATCAGCAGGTTTCAATCTTATTCTTCTCTTGTTTACCTCACTGAGCAAATATCCATTTCCAGAAATCTTCAGATTTGAATAAAAAACTTTGATTAAATCCGGATAGTAGGGTCCCTGCAATGTAAGAAATTCAATCACCCCTTGAAATAGAAGATGATTTTGGAAAAATAACTCTGAGCCGGCAAATGATTCAAAATTCGTTATCTTTGGACCAACAATACTTCTTGTATAGAAATCAGCTGCATAGTTTTCCATTTGATGGCTGTGAGTGAAGAAACGACGTTGATCTAATTGTTCCTCTACAGATGGTCTGACATGGACTGCATCTTCTACCTCAGTGAGGGTTTCTTTTCCCTAACGACTTTTTCTTGGCCTTTTGGTTGATGATGAGGCCATTTTACAATTTCTTCAACAAAGGAAATGATGAAAACAATAACAAAGTAAGTTATTTGAAATTATTAATATTTGAATCAGGTAATAACAAGGAAGCACAAACCATAACATCTTAACCATAACCATAACTTAAAAGTTCAAGATGGATGGAAAATCAATAAGTCATCATTACATCACAGATACATTATTGAATATAATAGTCATACAACTAGTCAGATAAGACTTCCTAACAATCACCTCCCGAGATCATTTTACATAATTTATTCCACCGCTTGTGTGGTGGAAGTCCCATCAACCTCTTTGTACATGTGGGGTTTCCACATAAGAAATCATAACATTGCTCTAGCAAATTTTCATCAGCAATGTTCATAGCACTCAACATTTCATAAATGTCTGCCTCTGTATATCTGTAATTCGGGGTGCGACGAAGGATCTCCGTTTGGGAACGTAGTATTTGATTTCTATCTTCCATTGCTGAGACTTGACACACGGCTGCATCAGAAATTACACCAAAATGTACATTTGATGAGCTTAGGAAATTTGTGAAACCATCGAGGCTGGTCGTCAACTTATCAAATTGAGAATCAATTACATCGACCATAGGTGCCTTCCTTTTCGAGCCTCGTGAGGATGAAGTTCCACCGGATGGGACGGAAGACACATATTGAGTCTGTCCTGGACTATATTCATCCACAGATGGAGGAGGTGATGGTGGAGTTGGGTCTTTATACCCCGTCCACTCAGGCTGTTCTGGAATGTACTCAATATTTTGATTCAAATAAACACTGACACGAGGCCCAACCCGCTGTCGATGTGCTTGATGAGCGGTCCGAACACCACTCCCAGTAGCTCGATCAGCAGTCCATAACTCCACCATTAAATCATAGTGTTTCATACTATTAACTCTCCACTTTGCGGCAGTTGGCCTCGACTGAAACAACAAATAGAACAAACAAACTAGTTCATATTATGTATTATAAGGATCCACAACATCTTAGTATTTTTAAAAAATACCTGAATCAGGTCCATCCAAACTTTGTCCTCAGCATGAAAGGTCATACTAACCGAGTTTCACGCAAATCCACTCAATCCAGAAAACAAGTCATGTACCTCACGCCATTTATCTTTCAACACTTTCTGACGATTTTTAACATTATTTTTCGTAATTGCGACATACCTAGAGCTATGAAGATGATTAACTATGTTACTATATGCTTGGGATGTCCAACTTCCGTCAACCCTATTACCGATTCGTGATTCCTCAATCATAGAGTGTAGAAGACGTGCGTCCATGTCCTTTGTCCACTTCATGAACTCTCTAGTCAAACCAGAGGACTCAATGGCGGCTGCCTTACCTCTGTTCATTTTATACCTATTTCATAAACAAAATTGTAAGAAGTTAACATTAAACATCCTTTATATATAATTTAACTTGTCGTACCCATAACATCAAATACTCATACAACACAATAAAATACAATTACTACGAGTTTTGATAATCTCGCCACATATGATCTGCTATAGAATCCCTGATACTACTACCAATCATATGGTCCTCTTCTCTAACTTGAGATGATGAAACATTATGGTGTTCCCTTTCATTCAACTCATTATCAACTTCATCAAGTAATGAGTCATCGTTATCCACGCCACGAAGGAAGTTGTGTAAGATACAACAAGCTAATATAATGTTTGTCATTGTCTCCAATCCATAGTGTGGTTCAGTGCCACTTGCAATGATAGGGAATCGTTTTTTCAAAACACCAAATGTTCTTTCAATAACATTTCTCAATGATGAACGTCTATGATTAAACAACTCCCGTGGATTTTGTGGTCCTCTACGTGTATATTCTTTAAGGTGATATCTTACGCCTCTATATGGAGTCAAAACTGTGCTTTTCAACATAAATCCAGCATCACCGAGGTAGTATTTTCCTACAATTTTTGACATATACAGGTAATTAGTGACTACTTAAAGCTACATTGAACATCACAATGTAGACCTTGGGGGATAACCAACGGATCATCTCGATCAACAGCATTTTTTAAAATTCTTGAATCAGATGCAGTGTCTTCCCACCCAGCAAGAATGTATGTGAATTTCATGTCAAAATCACACGCCGCAAACACATTTTGAGTTGGCCAATCTTTTCTTCCTCGAAATCTCGAAGCATCACATGTTGGCACCTTTACACGAACATGAGTACCGTCTATGGCCCCTAAACAATCCTAAACATACAAATAACAAGACATCAATAAAACTCTAACTTTGTTATCATCGTTTAATCAAAGAACATCTACAAATTCGATTCAAATGAGTACCTTAAAGTACGGGTAAAATCGATTGTTGTTCAAGACATATGGATGAACCTCATTTCTTGAGAGTTGAATTAGAAATTCAGATTCCAAAGTTAAGATAGCATCCAACACATTGTGAAAGTGTCTGCTAACCGTCGAACCAGATCGATGAAAAAAAAATGTGACACTTTGATTCTTAACATTATGCCCAATTATATGAAGAAATTGAGCAACTTGTTGCTCCACTGTGGACCGAATGGCGTCCTTAACTAACCCAGTTGATCTTACTCTCTCACAAAGATTAATAAATGCCTCTGGACCTATCCTAATAATGTCGCGGCACCTATTAGTATGCACAAGATATGACATTAATTGCTCCCTACGACGGTCTCTGTCTGGTAGGTAATAGCTTACACTACTCGAATCACTCGAGTACATATTCAAGATATTCAACGCGTGTGCAACAATGCATAACATTGTTAGTGCACCCAATGAAGTCGTAATTTGTAATTGTTGACGTATCATTGCGATAATATTGAAGTCTACACCAACCACATCGTCATCTATATCTTCACGATCCAAATATGCTAGATCTATATATTCTTCCATCTATATTTACTTAACCAAATATACATACTGTAATTAAAATCATTGATATAATAATTAAACATAAATCAATCATATATTAACACAATCATATATCATATATTCATATATTAAATAAATATTATACATTAATACATTAAATATATACTATACATTAAATAAACATAATACAAAATTACATTGACAATATGAGTTATAAAAAAAAAGTAAACACGCATTCATATATAAACATAAACTATAATTAGTTCAAAGATGGTTTAAGAATTACCTCTTGAAGACTAATCAAATTTTCTTGAAGCTTCACCAAACACAATTTCAGTACTGATCCTCCAATGCAATGCCATTCAAATTTGGTTCAATCTTTGTCAAATTCAAATATAAATTTCCAAACCGTGAGCCTAACATGCCAAACATGCCAACAGATTTAAGATTATATTAAATATATTGTAAAGAAGGGCAACTCATTACTATTTTAAACATCATATACCTTCAACCAACTTTAACCAAATGAACACAAAGCTTCCAAAATCGTAAATTGTTTTTGTAACTGGGTCATCAATTAACTTGGATGGCTTTCAATCAAACATGGCAAATGAACCCCAAATTATCACTATGCAAAGAAAGAAACTCCTGCTGGAACACACTTTCACCACTTTCACCACGCACCACCGACCCTGCTTTTTATTTAGGCCTGCAACAGTATACAAAATTGTTAACAACCTTCCAACCACTCTGAAACTGAGTTACCTAAACACTATCACCCTTGCACAACCTTCGGTCCCTTCACAAGTGTAGCACAAAGCTCCAATAACAACAGCAAATTCCTACAACAACTTCAACTATCTCCTCACGGCTTCACCAAACTCGACCACCTTCACTGCCTTTCCACAAAGTTCACAACTCCTTCACTTGCAACAAAAACAGAACAAACGATTACGTTGTTGTTCCATACTGCTGCTGCTTCAACGACTGCTGCATCAAACGCTCCCTCACGCACTGCTTCTACAGTCTCCATACTTCACTCCTTAGTGGACCTCCTCATCTCACCCTCATCCATCCACTGCTCCATGAACCTCTGCATGTCCTCATCCTTTTTCACGCCTACAAAGTGCATCGCCAACCACTTAAACAATCACACAACCACCGAGAGCAACCATGGAAGAACGATGAAGGCTGACATCGCGACAGCAAACCAATACACAATGCAAAAACCATCCCAGTAACCGACTACATTTGTGGGTAACCGAATACACCATTATGCTTTCCTCTCACTGATGTATGTAACCGAATACGCCAAACTCAGTAACCGAGTACAACTTTGCCATCCCAACTTCTGCACCAAGCACACACGCGAAACTTCTCCATCTTCAACGCCTCTTCCTCATTCAACCTTTCCTTCCCCATCTTCAACGCATCTTCATTATCAACAATGAAAGCACTCATGTTCCAACATCAGCACACATCATTCTCCGTTCATCATGTCTTCTGCACAACCATGCCTCCAACCTACAAATATTAAACAAACCTTGCCAACCGATACTTGAAGGGACAACTAACCTCATGAATGTGAGGAAGCTATGCTCTTCAATGCACTAAACACAAGGGACATATCTCAAGCACAAACAACCTCAATAAGGATGAAGGATGAAGGACAAAGAGATATACTTCACACTCCTTGATTACAGACCATCAAACTCGCTCTTAATACACAGACCAAACATGCACCAACCAACACATTTAAATGGTCTACGGTCTTCTTCAATCCTGTTTGAAATTCAAACCAAACACTGTATGGCCAGGAATCTTTCCTGTGTTGCATGTGAATGCTTTTGTGTGTAGTTGTGTCAAAGCACAGAAGAAGCAGAGAACCGAATCTCTGCATTGCTAGGCTGCCACACTTGGGCTGCCAAACTTACAAACTTGGGTTGTCCAAGTCAAGGCCTATGTGCACTCATGAATGGAAAACCCAGTAAAGCCGGTCAGCCATAGTATATACTCCTTATGCTCACAGTGTTTATGCATTATTATATATTACCCATCATTGCACTGGATCAAATATGGACTTAACATATCAGAATATAATTGTTTTTAACACTTGGTATTATCAAATGTTACGAGAACAAAAATGTCTTTTCACTTTAAATCACTACAAATTTTTTTAATTATGCGAGTGATAAAAAAAACCTGAATCCCGCAAATCTAATAATTTTCATCCTCAAAAATCGACACAAACAAACACAGTTTTGATACATGAACACAGTCTCAAGAGACTTTTGAGGAAAATTTTCTACAAATAACACTGTTAAAAGAAATTAAGAGCTCTGACAATTACAGTTATCCATTTGATTTGACTATTTACTATACATCAATTTATTTAATTTTGTCCATTTTAGTTGTCTTTGTTGGAATATTTAATTGGGGTGGAAAGAAAATGACAAAAAAACCTCTGACTTTCTCTTCAGCGTTCCCATGAAATTACCTAACCTCGAAATAAGTTCTTACTTCACATGAAATTTAGCAGCAAAAGCAGTACATATTGAACAAGTGTCATTACTGCCTCCTCAATCATGCTCTTTCAATATTCTTTCTTCTAGGGAAAGAAAAACAACAGTGGAAAAGCTTCCATTACAGTGATGCTCATAAATACTTTCCTTATGGTCACCGTGATGTCATCAATGGTTTCATTTCTGCAATGGGCCTAAATGTTTCCAATTTCAATTTAATGAATGGGCCTCATAAATAATAATGCTTGGATCTCCAATCATTTTATCTTGTATTTTTAATTTTTGAAAATAATTTTAAAAATTAAATTTTTTTATCAGATTTAAAAATTAATGAAGAATTTTTTATCAAATTTTAAAATCTAATAAATATTTTTTATTTTAGTCAAATTTCAAAATTTAATAAAATAAAAATCTTTATTAAATTTTAAAATTCGAATAAAACATAAAAAATAGAATGTAAACTTTTAAATTACAAATAATAGTTTAAGAATTTTGAAAAGATTAGAAATGTAAATTAAAATGATTAGATATACATGATGAAGTTCAATCATATAAGGGATTAACAATACTTTTTATCCAAAATTTTAATGTAATGAGTTATAATGAGTTTCTTATCTTTATATACTTTACTTTCTCATTTTTATTCAATGTGAGACTTAGACTCACACTTAAATTCCCAACGTTGAATTTTTATAGTTAAAATATTTTTTTATTTTTATGTATATTGTTTTTAAAAATGAATAGTATAACACCTGATATTATCAAAGTTTAATTACAATTTTGATACTTGTATTTTATAACATCAGTAATCTTGATAAATAATTTTTTTACAACTTTAATCTCTTAATGATTTAACTGTCCGTTATTTTGGTTTCTAAACCATTTTTTATGCAATTCAATTTTTTTAGTTATTAATACGTTGTTCAATTTTCAGTTCAACTATTCATATTCTTTTTATTTTTTCGGACAAAACATGTATAATTGGGTAAAACGTAAGATACTGTGAAGTAAGAGAGGAGAAATTTGTTGTTTATATGTTTTTAAAACTACAAAATTGAATAAAATTATCGAGAATTAGAAATTACGTAAGAAAAAAATTGAAAATGAATTACAGCATACAATATTTTTACTGACAACACCCGAATCAAACGTTGAAATCTGTTTATGTTATTATCATTCAATTATTAGATATATATTATTAATTAAAAGCTATGTCTTTGATTTCTTTGTCTTTTGATACTATTATTTGTTTTGAAGTGGCCCAGACATTTCATCAATGAATTTGCCAAATGCTATCAAACCATGTGAAATGATAGTATAATCATAGGGTTTCAGTCAAAATTAGAGTAATTCCCTGTGATCAGGCTCAGCCATTGTTAATACACCCGCACACATGATCTAGAACTTTCTTCATGCTTCCACGTGTGATGATTCCAACACAACCCAATCAAAGGTAAAATCCAAACATGGCATAGCATATTTCATTAACCAGCATTGTAACATAGTTACACATAGCCCAAACACATGACTGCAACGAATTGTCACACTGCCACGTACCCTCTTTTGCATGGTTACACCAAATGCTATGCAGCCACGCCCATTCTCATCACCTATCCCTGTCATCTTCATTCTCTCTCTCTCTCTCTTCTCTCTCTCTCTTTCTTTCTCTCTCTCTCCTTCTCTCTCTCTTTCTCTCATGAACACCTCAACCACCCTATATAACTCACCCTTCTTCTTCTCTAACAATATCCATGCTCCACAAGCTCTCTTTTGTATCATTATTCATTCAGTCTTTTCCTTTACTACAATAAAATATGAGCACCATTTGTGCAGAGCACAAGTTCCAACTTCAACCCTCTCACCAGCTTCTCTCTCTCAAAAAATCCCTCAGAGACCTTGACATCCCGCCAAGGAAGCTTCTCACGCGCCGCTCCGCCGCCGACATCTTTTCCGACGACATCCTCCTGCACAAGTACCTCGCGCACACCAAATCCATGGAATCCGATGACTCTGATGACGTCGGAGACCCCTATGCCTCCGACGAATTCCGCATGTTCGAGTTCAAGGTTCGTCGCTGCACTCGTAGCCGGAGCCATGACTGGACAGACTGCCCTTTTGCACACCCCGGCGAGAAGGCCCGCCGCCGCGACCCTCGCCGGTTTCATTACTCCGGGACCGTTTGTCCGGAGTATCGCCGCGGGCAGTGCAGCAGCGGCGATGCATGTGAGTTCTCTCATGGGGTGTTCGAGTGCTGGTTGCACCCTTCAAGGTATAGAACCGAGGCTTGCAAGGATGGGAAGAATTGCAAGCGAAAAGTTTGCTTTTTCGCTCACACCCCTCGCCAACTGAGAGTTTTGCCTCCCCAAGACAGCGACAAGAAGAAAAAGGGCAGCAATATGAGTCCTCATAATAATAACAACAATAACAGTAACCATTGTTGTTTGTTTTGTCATTGTTCATCCACCTGTTCACCAACTTCTACCTTGTTTGGCATGTCTCATTTTTCTCCTCCTTTATCACCCTCTTCTTCTTCCTCTTCCCCTTCTAGGTTTGAGCCTGGCCACCGTCACGGTGTTGTGAGCTACAAGGATGTGTTCTCTGAGCTTATGTGCTCCATGGAGGCTTTGAATTTTGGTGAGGCTTCGTCTGTCTCTGCTTCTAAGCCTCATACTCTTCTGTCTTGGCATGATGTCTCTGAGGATCATAAGCAGTTCAATGTTCATTCACCAACCATAGCTACCCGTGGAAGCTTTTCCAATAATGCGAATGGAAGGTTTTGGAGGGAAGAAAGTGGAAGCTTTTCCATGAATAGAAGTGGAAGATTTTTTAGGGAAGAAAGTGGGGTTGTTGATGATGTCATTGCCCCAGATCTGGCGTGGGTTAATGACTTGCTGATGTAGGTTATTATTAAAACGTCTTGAAGATGATGACAAAAGGTGCATGGTGGGATTTGTGACGAGGATTTACCAAGTGTAAATACATGTCGGAGCAAGCAACATATCCTTGGCTTCTATTGTTATTATTATTAATTATTGTTTCGAGTACTTTCATTGCTTTCTGAATTTTGTTTAAGGTTGTCAAAATTAGGTCTGTAATTTTTGTGTCCATTGTAACTAGATTTCATCTTTTGTTCGGTGGATTATGTAGAAAGGAAAGGGAAACTGATTCATGCAATCAAATGTTGAACTTTTCTTTTCTGTTTTGGATTTTTCCTTGGCTTAATTATCTTATCACTCAGTCTCTGCCATGAATCATCATTTATAATTTCTTTGTCTGTTGCTTTGTGGTGCCAAAGCAAATTCAGCGTATTCTTACACATGTCGAGCATGCAATGTTTATCGTGACAAAATTTAAGATATTCTCGGGAAAATTTATTGTATGCGGTGCTGTATTTATCTGCTTCGATTCTGAGGTTAATAGAAAATTATTCACACAGATAAAGATTTTCTCGTGAATCACGAGGAGGCACCCGAATTAATGTCAATGGAAATAATATTCATAAAAAAAAAAGTGTGTGCGCTTTTTCTCTCTCCTTTTATATCTATTTTTGTATATATTTTTTAATTTGTAGCATTCTTCTTCTTTATCTTTATCCTTCTAATTACATTGTTTATTTTACATGTGTTTTTCTCTTGACGTTTAATTGTTTTTCATTCTCCAAGTCATACACCTCTTATTAAGTTAAAAGTGCATCTGTCTGATAATTTAGTATAATTCGATAAAACTTTCTCTTTGAAAAAATAGTTTATATATGTTATTTTGATATTCTATAGTTTTTATTATAATTTTATTTTGCCTAGACTTCACTCATGTAGTGTATGTGTATGTGTGTGAAGGTTGTCTTGCAATTATTTTACAAGGTTCAATGAACATTTAATCACAATCACAAGTCGTTTGTTCTGTATAGAGTTTTTGGTATAATGGGTAGTGACGAATAATTTCTCACAACATTCAATATTCTGAGCAATAGTTTGTTTATGTAAGCAGTGCATAGTTGTCTTCTTCGTAAAGAGCATGTAATAAAATTGGAGCCATACTATTGTATATGACGATGAAAACAATAGAGTTATTCTAATGGAATACGTAAGTATTTTTGTTGCAAAATTCCTCCCTGTAGAGACATTATCAATAGAGTTATTTTGCTTAGTTTCTTTCAATGTTGTGCGTTCTGAGTTGTTGTGATAAATGTGAGGAGGGAACTTTGCGTGAGACATTATCATAGGTTTCCATAATGGTTCTATTTGTTCTATTTTAGGTTACACTGTCTAATTAATTGGATTTTACTCATTGTTCAAATCCAGCATTATCTTTTTCTTTTGCATCATCCAAACGAGTCTTTTTGTTAATAGTAACTCACAAGTCATTTTCACTAGCATTAAGTTTATACTACTTTTACATGATTGAAGAACGAGGAAACCACACAACCCATCACACTTAACTAAACACTTTCACTTTTCCAAATTTTAAGAAAGTGTAAGAAAACGAGTAGATACATTGTACTAGTTTTTAAAGAAGATTTTTTTTTCCATAACTCTTTGCAACTAAAGATAAATGCTTGCTTCCTAAGTTTTATGTTACAAGAAAAAAGTTATACCAGCTTTGGTTTTCTTTTTTATAAGGTCTTCATGCTTTGACCAATAATAAGTTCAATTCATCTACCATTCGTTTTCAAGTGAAGATGTATAATGTTGGTGAATTTACATTAACTAACTGTATAACAAAATTGAAGTACAAAAAAAGAAATGATCTAAGTTTATCTAAACCTAAATTCTAATAAGTAGGGTTTTAGCCACTAAGGAGGGTTTGATTTCAAAAGCTATTAAATTGTAATAAGATTATACACATAAATAGTTAAGAAGTATTGAAACAATCCATTTGAATTGGGTATCAAATATCCAATTTGAGAAGTACTTATAAAGTGAGTCATTAGATCCAAAAGGGATGGTGCAATTAACATAGGTTGATTATGGCCATTACTTGGTAAAGAAAAAGACTAAATGATAGGAGGAAAGTGGGTTTAATAGGGTGAGATTTGTTTCCTAGGAGGTAAACTTATGAGATGAATTGTAAGGATATGTGTATGGAAAAAGTGATTTTGGTGGGGTTTTATGGTTAGGAATAGTGATTGCCATAAACTCACACACACCTAATGGTGTGGGATGGGGGAGCACCCCATGCTAAAATGACCCCTTTTGGAGTTTGAGGTCCCCTCAGTGCCCTTAACTTTGTGTCACAATTTCATCTTCCTTTGTAGAAGAAAATTAAAGAGCAGCTTTTGTGGGACAAACACCCCATACTCTTGCCATGGTTGTCACTCTAGGAAAAGACTAGGGCTGACACCTCTCAAATGGGTGCAACATTTCTTCTGTCATCTATTCCATATCTTTAACCAAATATTTAAGTTAAAAAATAAATTTTAAATTTAACTTTTTAATTTTATAAAGTATTTTGTAAGATAACATTCATTTATATATTATAAAATTATATTATTTTTAGTTGTTTAACCATAACTTAAATATACTAATGAAGAAAAAAAAAACTAAGAGATTCTTATGTTCATTCACTTTTGGTGATTTGAATGAGTGATAGAGTTTGAATTGAATTTGTACATTATATTTGGCTAGGGTTGTTTGGGAACATTATTGTATCTTTGGCTGAATAATGAGTTGTCCCCTTCCTTGTATGGCATTCAAATGGTCACCAAATTTGTATGCATATGCACACACAGATGTCTCCATTGCACCTTCCACAACCTACAAAAGAATAAAGCTGCAGCATGAAATTCACGTCCTTATCTTTTCTTTAATGGCTTTGCCATCACCCTATTACACCTTTTTTTCTTCTTCTGTCAACACCATAACCTGACTTATTTATTTCCAATGTTTATGTTCAGATTAGACATTTACCATGCTGAATATGTACCAAAGCAGGTGCTAATTAATATGCTAATGTGCTAAACATATATGTAAAGTTTTTCTTAGGTTAGACATATGCATGATTATAAGAAAACCCTTTTACCCAAATAAGTCAAAAAGCTTGAATAACTCACAAGAAAAGAGTAATAGCATCTTCCTCACACTCATGTATGGTGTTTCACTGAATCTTCCATTGTGGTCTCAGTAAGGTATGGTCCTTTGATGGTAAGTACCGTACAATTATATTTGTTGGATTATAAAAATAGTTCATGGGTGTGATTTCTTTTATATTATGTTTAACAAGTAATTGTGTTTGTAATTGTTGAAAATTGCATGTGTAGCCTTTTGTGAAGAAAAAATTATTGGAAATCAAGGTTTTACATTTTGAATTGCCTAATCCAAAATGTGAAAGAGGTGAAAGTTGAGATTGTTGGAGGGTGTAAAGTGAAAAGTAAGCCTTTTGTGGAGAAAATGACCCACATTTTAAAGGCAATTACGTTTTTTTTATGTAGGTGTTAAAAAGGCTTAAATGTCTATGCTTTAGCTTTCTAGATTGTAACATTTAGAAATATGGTATCTACATTTTAAATATATTTTGAATTGTACAATATATTTTACTATATGATTCATGATAAATTTTTATGTTTTTGAATTGCGTAATCATTTTTAAATTTGTAGATTGTTTAATCTAAAAATATATTATTTATTAGTGACTTAAAATACAGATATTTTGAATTATATAATCTAAAATGTATTTATAAATTACATAATCTAGAAATATATTTTAAATTTATAAATCTAAAATTTATTATTGAATTATGTAATCCAAAAACATATTTCATATTGTATTATCCCGAAATATATTATGAATTGTGTAATATAGAATATGTTTTAATCTAAAATACATTTCAAATTATGCAGTGTAAAATATATATTTTAATATGAAATGTATTTCAGACTCTCCACTTTTAATCCTCTATTGCCTAATCTAAAATAAATTTCTAAAATATGTAATGTTTCCAACTTATAAATAATTTGGACTTTCTCGCAAAGAGGTTCAGAAAGAAGCTATGGAGGTGCTAACGAACAAGGGTATTTTGGCACCAATTTTTTTTTTCCACTTATTTGACACTGTAATTCACTACCTTTTACTATTTTTTTCTTAAAAAAATACAAAAATTAACTTTTATTAAGACTATTTTATCCTACAAAGGTTGTAAAATTAAAAAATATAAAAAATTAACCATTGTTAAGACTATTTTACCCCCACAAAGGTTGTCAATTGGTGTCTAAAGAACATTTTGTTTTTTTTTTTAAAAAGTACCCTATTTTACGTCCGGCACCAAGCCTTACCTCTCATATTCTTCTTTCGTGGTTGCTTGTTTTACATAGCCCAACATTCCCATATCTTTTTTATTTTGAGTGATTTAACTTACGGAATTTTTTTCCCTTTTAAAAAAAATAATATATATATATATATATATATATATATATATATATAATATGCTACCATTAAAATTATAAGATTGTTTTAAGAGAATAAAAAATTCAACATTTAATCTTCACACATAATTGTTCTGAAATAAAACTTAATATTTCCTAATAAGCAAAAAATGTTTATTAAATACTAAAAATTTCTCATCATTCTAATAACTCCAATGTTTTATTTATCAACCATAATATTTGTAAAATTATCTGTTCGCATATAACAACATGAATTATATGATCGTTGCACAAACACAAACAAGTAAAGATAAACTAACCAATTAAACATAAAATCATAGTACATTAAGACATGATAACTATCAAAATAGTCTAAACACATAGTACCCCTACATGAATTTAATTTTTTAACACAATATCACATTGCCAATCCAACTTCTAGTCCAAAGAGACCATGTTATTACCCTCGCTCCTTATGTTTTCTTTCGTATTCCGGTCACTTTTCTTGTTTATCAAAATAGGACATGTTCACTAAGAAAGGACTCTCATTTACTAAAATAGGGTAGCAGGACTCTCTTGTTTACCTTCTTCGCCATCATAAATCCTAGTATGAACATCTCTTATGCAGCTCATTGGAGTTTTTTGAAAGAGAAAACAATCTTAGGTGTGTGGATTTTGCTCGTGAGTGAGGATGAATGAGACATGAAAGTTGACACAAGATGTAGAAGAGGTTAGAGAAGAGATTAATTAACTAGATTGAGTAATATGAAATGTACTCCTGAACCTAGTAATGCATTTTAAATTGTCCATTCTAGTGAACATGATTGTATTATATTGTTCACAAGAGTTGTGTACATGGATGTAGTGAGGTGGCTAGAGAGAAGAAAGGGAAAGATGACAGATAGAAAATAGTTTTTAATGAGTGAGGGTAAAAGGGAAATTATAAAAGTTAGAGGGTGCAGAAAGGAAAAAAGGTGAAGGAAGAAATTATCTGAAATGCAGACCAACTAATTGGACTTGTCCAACATAGATTGGGTCAAAATGTAGCCCATCTACCAATTAATAATATTAAGGGACGTGAAATTTATTTCTTAAATAAATGCTCGTTATTGAAATTTTGAAAAGTCTAAATGTGGAAGAAAACAATTTCTCTTTTGATCAACTAAATGACAAGCACTAAAAAAATTAGTTAAAAACTTATTGATATCAGTATTTATATTCTCAAATAAAATAAAATACAGGAATTTTATGTTATGTATTTTAAATATTAATTAATTAAAAAATTAATTAATATATCATTCAATTATAAATGAATCTTATCATCTGAACAGAAAATTCATATTTTTAACTTGTTGAAAGAATATTTGAAATTTTTGCCTTATACTCTTCTAATTCTTGTATATAAGCATTTGCCAAGAGTGAACAAAAATCAAAATTTCTATTAAAAGTGAATATTATGTACGAGTGTTAACCAAATACCGTTTTTTCTTATTTCACAAGTGAATTGAAAATGTTAATTTTTTTTTATAATCTTGATATAACTTTACTAAGTTTTAATGTGCTAAATCAGAGGATGTGACAAAGTTTTACGTTTATCATGGTCTAATTATGTTTTAAATTTCACTAATTTTTGTTCACATTTTTTTTAACATCTATTTAAATTATATAATTTAAGTAAATTCTTTTCCTTTGTAATAGATCTCTTGTGACTTGTAATTTTATTCTAAAGATAAATATTCTAACATTAAAAATTTTGTACTAAATTTATCATTTTTAACATTATTATTATTTTTTCTTCCAACATATTTATCACCATATTTGAGGCATCTAGGTTTTCTATATTAAGGATGAAAAAGTGAATTATAATGGATTGAGTTAAAAAATTTAACCTGCCAACCTGTTTTATCTTGGCTTGTCAAGCTTGTCAAATTGGTAGCCAAAGATGTGATAGGATAAATTGGCTCGATAGTTTTTCTTTTTAAAAAAATAAAATAAAAAATAATTTAAAATATGAATTGTTTTATATTATATTGTTTTAAGATGTAAATATGCTTATAATTTAAATAATTGATATTTATAAATTAAGTTTCAGTAATTAATTCTAATAAAGTAATTTAATAATTATTTTAATTAATTTAATTAAAAACATTAATTAATCAATTAAAAATGTATAATACTGATAAAATATAAAAAAATATAGAAAAGCAAAACAAATATGATGAAAAATGATAGAGAAACTTCTGACAGAGGTCCTTTATAAAATAATGATAAAACAAGTAGTTAATTAGGTTAGGAGACAAATAAATTGTATAGTTCATCTATAATCTACATCATAATAAATATATATAAATTAAAATTAAATACAGATAAGGATATGAACAATTAAAGAATAATAAATATAGTCTTTAAGGTGTCCAACTGTAGCAAAGAACTCAATAAATAAATTGGCGGTTGAAGAGTGTTGTGAGTGTCAGTGGTGACGGCAAAGCGTATCATAGCCGTCCAACACACACCATCAAATTCTGATGCACCGCATCACGTGTCGTTTTAATATGCAACGCTCTTTGGGTCCCACACGCGCTCTACGTGTCACGCGTACCCAACTCTGCCTGCCATACAGAAATTTCCACTCTTCTTCTCACTTTCTCACTTTCTCACTTTACGCCCTAGCACCTCTTTCCCATCACCACTTCCCACCCTCCGCGCGTGCGCACCAACTGCACAAGAAAAAGTCCGCAGCTGACAGCGTGACTCACTGTTAGCAAACGTGTGCGTTTGAATCCTGTTTGTTAAATTTTTAACTTTTCATACCTGTTTTGAATAAAATGGATTTTACATTATTCGTTATATTATATTTAATTCAGTTTAAATTAATTTTTTATTGATTTGATGTTGTTTAATAATTGAATGAAATGTTGTTATTCATATAAATATTAAAAAAATGTTTAAATTACAGGTTTTCTGGATGAATATCCTTTGAAAATTTTAAAATATTTTTTAAAATAATTATTATACAACTAGATGAGAGTTTACATGATTGAATCTGGCCAGAGTATCCAAATCTAGAAAATATCTTTATTTCTTTTACTTTCTAATAAAGACTAATATTTGTAAATGTTAGTTTCAATTTATGGCCCACAAAATTGTTACATGTTTTTATTCTATTCTTATGACTTAACCAAACTATAAAACATCTGTATTTATACAATAAATAATGAATACCATTTGAAACCCTTATAATTCAAATGGTTTTTTCATTCTATTATAATTGTGTTTGTAATGAAGAAAAGATAAATGAATATAATATATAATAGAACTGAGAAAAAATAGTGTAAATAAGATTGTTTAGTTTTAAAAATAAAAAATACTTATCTATTATGATCCATAATCTATTATCGGAAGAAATAAAAACTTTGTTAATATATAATATTATTGATTATTTATAATTGATTATATTTTTCCAACATATTTAAATATCCATATCTTTTACTTCCACATCTCTTTTATCTCCCCTCCTATTTATCTACATTTTCTGCATTATTAAACGAAACATTATAGTACAATAGAAAAGAAAGAAAACAATAAGTTATAACAAAATCATATAAAAATAAGAAAAATGTGCTAAAGGAGTATAAAAATAAGTAAAAGTTGTCTACTTATTTAACGAGTATATAAAACATATTGGTAACATTGACTATATAAAATATTTCAATATAATAAATTGCTACTCTACTCTATTTTTTTTTATATTTTTACTCGATTATTTAGTTTTGTTATTGCAATTTTTAATTATAACGTATCAATACATTTACTTTAGAAATAATGCTGTGTATTGTGTAATTTATTACAGGAATAAAAATATTTCTATTAACACGAGTGTAATGGATCATTAAATTTTTGAAAGTATATGAATAAATTATTTTAATATGTGATATAATTGTATGATAAAGAACGTTATATTTAACAATTTATTTTTATTTCAAATCATTGATGTTAGATTTTTTTCTTGTTGATCTGTTTCACCGTTTTAACTTATATTTGACAGTAAAGTGGTGTCAAATATTTTAATCAACTTCTCTAATATTTTCTTCCTTTATCTTTGAGATTAAGGCATTGTATGTTGTGAAGCTTTTAATGAACTCTGTTTATAGTTTTAGCTTTCAAAGAAACGGATAAGAAATCTTAGGTTGTGTTGACTTAAATGACCACTTATATTTCAAGCCTAATAAAAGAAATAATGGATTATTTTTTAAAGACAATCACATAATATGATATCTGTAATATTTTGTTTTAATAATGTAAAATTATTAATATAAAGAAGATAACTAATAAAAAAATCTAGAGATTTTTTAAGAGAGAAGTTTACACTTAATTAACGAAAATCTAGTTACATTGATGCTTCATCCCTACCTCACGCTGGCTGAAAGACAATCTTTTAAGAAGTCTTTTAAGTTCACACCATTTAGACGATCACTGTAAAAGAAAAAACAAGCACAAACAGACAAAAACAACAAGAGTAAAAACTAATATCAAAATAATCAAATCATGCAATTTAAAGTATCATATGTATTGATGTTAGATTATGACAAGTTGTACAATTGTAGTGGTGGAACAATTGTCACCCCAAGGTACTAGACAAGTTTAGTCTGTCAATCACTTATGGACAAAGAACATCAAATCATACACTAGGAACTCTAGTTACTCCTCATCACATAATCCCCTTCTCTACTTGAGATGGAGTGATTATTGGTGCGTCAGGATAACTTCCAAGGCTGAGTTCTTACATCAATACATTACTCTACTTAGAACAACTGTCAAAAATTTCACCTTAGAAACTTTTTTCAAATCATACTTCAATACATACATAATCTCATGCATAAACCATCATAATATTTAATATATACTACCAAACAAACCTTAAAGTATCAACACATTGCCATCCATAAGCAATAGAAGAAAACAAAAGAGATCAAACATATACACAAGGCGCTGCCAGACTTTTGGCACTCAACGCAGAACTGCTCACCAACAAGCTACCCTTTGGCGCCCAGCAAACAGAAACCTTCCCTAACCTAGAGAATTCTCGCCTAACCTCTGAAATACACTTCCATTCTCACTATTTACTCGCCCAACGACCCTAAGCTCACCCAGCTAGTCTGCAAAATATCAATACTGTAGAATTTGCGCCAGTTAACCTCAAACTCTCTAACTCCTACACCTCCACATGTACCTACAACTCTCATTTTCTATTCCAAACCTTAATTGAACTCATCGAATTGTTTATGACTCAACTTAAACTCTATTAGTCTTGTTTTTCTATGAATTTCTAACTCACACAAACTAAAACACCATTTTAAAGCTCATAATTTAGTCCTACTCCTCAACCCAATTTAGTAAACTCAACCTCTAAACAAATCTTAAATAGTCTAAAAACAAACTTTAAACTTCCGGATTCGACCTTTATCTCAAAATCTTACATATCAAATACTAATGACATTCACAATCTACGTTAATTTTATGATTTGACATGATGAGATAATTATTATTGGGTATATAGATCCATGTGTTAAAATCATATTTCCTAAAGTTGAAAACAGTCTAATAAAAGAATGAAATTTTATTTCTAGATTATTCTATTTAATATTATTCTTTGTAATGTTATATAATCATTAATGAAAAAAAAAGTATAATCTATTTGTAAAATTACATATAAGATATTAAATGAATGATAATGAAGAGGTGTTTTCTAAGCACAAGCATGGAGAAAAGCATGTTTCTCTCTGCATGCATCTCATTGTTGTATAAAAAACTAGAGATTGTTTTGAAGTTATTTGAAAAAGATGATGTGTGAATAAAATAGTAAAGTTGGAAAGTGATAAGAAAATGAAGTGATAGATGAGTGTCCAAAGGAAAGGGGGAATGACCAAACTCTTTTTTCTTCAGAATTCGGTTGAATGTACCAAAGTAGTACTCTTTCACTTTTTCTTTTCTTCTTCATTCATTTTAGAGTCTTTGGACTTTTTTTTAAGTTAAAATATTTAATACGTGAATTTTATATAATAAATATGATAATATGACTTTAGTAAACATTCTATTATTTTAGTATAAAAAAGTATTAGTGCAGCAAGTTTTCAGAAATGTAAAAGGGAAAAGTGGTTGATAAAGAAAATAATAGTAAAAATAAATGGAAAAAAGAGAGCGTGTATTTGTTTATTGTAATTTATGTGTAGATGACAAAACGAGTGAAAAGAATACCGCATGCCGTCCAAAGTGAAATGATAGCCGTCAACACGGTGCGCTTTCCATGGGGCTTACAAAGGATACTACAAAATCTGCTTCTTTCTTTCCTTTTTTATTTGTCATTGTTGCACGACATCTCTTCATGATACTATTAAATATTTAAATACTTCTTATGCTTATATTCTTATGAATTTTTCTTTTTTGTTAAGATCATTAAATATCTCTAATTACTATGATCATGATTTTTCTCCTTTATTTTTTAACTTAATTCTTTTATTTATTAGTGGATTTTATTAACTTAAACACATGATCTTAGCATAATTGTGAAATTACTCTAAATTAGGTCATTAAATGGTATTTATGGGTGATTTGATCAAATATTTCATTTTTTAAGAATAATAGTAATTTCAATTTTTTTAGTTAATTTTATCTTAATTTATACTTTTAGTCAATAATTTATGGATACACAATTTTTTATATACAAATTAATAGGAAAGACTATTGAATATTTAGATAATTATTTATTTTATCATCAATTCTTCATTGTTTTTTCTTTGTTATTTTCCTATATTTGTTAACAAGTTCAAAATAATATGTTATGTCTCATATCTAAGTATATCACTAACTTTGCGACATATGATTGATCATAAAAATTCACCAATATAGTAATACACATATAGTCTGATAATAATAATTCAAAATAAAAATTGGTAAGATAATATTGATTTAGTTGTTAATCTAATAGGGTGTTTGTTGAGGGGAGCACAATGTTAACCAAACTAATCCTTGTGATATTGGTTTTTGATGATGACAATACATTGTTAATAAAAACATATGTGTGAGTACTGTGTGATATATAAGTTGAATATGTACATGTTTACTGTGTAATATGCATACTATTGTGTTTGTCACATTTGTTGAACATATTATATTGATTGATGCATTGATTGATTTTCTGTAAGACAATTGAGAATTACACTTTCATATCTGATTGATTTTTGTTTGAGAAGTTTTACAGGTGATACAAAGCTCCAAGAATCAAGAAAGAAAGTGATTTACAAATCTTGAAGAATTCTTGAGTAGCAAATGTAATTGGATTGAAGAGACTGATCGTTCTGCACAACTGAGGTACTTTCTGTGTGATCAGGAGGAGAAGATTCACAATCTTTGATTTGCGGTTCCCTGTGCGTGCGGCTAGGAAGAAAGAGCGGGAAGTTCTTTGTACTTTGAGAGGTGTCTCAAAGGGGTGACTGTAGGAGAGGATTGTTCTTGTTGTAGGGTCTTGTTATTGGCTATATTAGATTAGTGAGTTAGAGAGGTGATTTACATTTTGACAGATTGGTCGCTATAAAGCCTTGCTGTAAAAACTCAGATCTTTATAGTGCAATTGGCTTTCAACCTCAGGTTGATTAAAATGACACTGGATGTAGGCATTGAGGCCGAACTAGTATAAAAAATGAGTTTGATTTTCTTCTCCCTATCTCTTTATATAATCGATTACGTACTGTTATTAATTGATTACGCATACTGTTACATTGCACACGCATTGCTTACGACAAAAGAAAGTTTTCAAGAACAATATCATATGCGAAAAAGATTTCAAAAGTGCATATTTTTATAAAACACCAATTCACGCCCCCTCTTGATGTTGAGAAACAAAGCTCATGAATGCTAACAATTGGCACCAAAGCTGGTTTTCAAAAATTATTTGAAAAACAAATCAATTAACCTTTTTGTATAATGATTGTTCGATCCTAAAATGGCTTTTGTTTCTCAAACATTCGGTGAAGGTGCATCCACGAATAGATCACCTCTATTTGCTGGCGAAAATTATGTCTTTTGGAAAATCAGAATGCAAATCTTTCTTGAGTCAGTAGACAAAGGTGCATGAGATGCTACTCTCAATGGACCTTTTGAACCCACTCATGTAATTAATGGAAAAACTGTTTTGAAAATTTTTTCTGAGTGAACTCAAGAGGAAAGTAGGAGAGCATAGTATGATGTTAAAGCAAGAAATGTTATTGCCTCTACTCTTACTATGGATGAGTTTTTCAGGGTTTCCCAATGCAAAACTGCCAAAGAAATGTGGGAAGTGCTGAAAGTCACTCACGAAGGAACAAATGAAGTCAAGAGGGCTAGAAAGAATTCCCTGGTGCAGGAATATGAAATGTTTAATATGAAAGCTGGAGAGACCATATATGACGTACAGAAAAGGTTCACTCATATCGTCAACCACTTGATGGCTCTCGGCAAAACCTTTGAAAATGAGGAGATAAACATCAAGATTCTAAAAAGCCTAAACCGAAGTTGGCAACCAAAGGTAACAGCCATATCCGAATCCAAAGATTTAACTACCATGAATATGGCTACTTTTTTTGGCAAGCTCAGAGAACACGAGTTGGAGCTTGATAGATTGAAAGAAGAAGAGGAGATTGAACATAAGCAATCGATTGCACTCAAAGATACCAACAAAAGGACCTCCAAAAAGGTTGAATCTGATGCAAATATATCTGAAAAGGAAGTCATGAATATGATGGTACAAAAGTTTACAAAATTTATGAAAAATAGAACTGTTGCAACTGACTATGCAGGTAATTCTAAAGGATGAAGAAAGAACTCCAAGACAAGCACGATTACGTGTTATGAATGTAGAAAAGATGGTCACATCAAGCCGGAGTGTCCATAATTGATGAATAGCCAAAAGGCTGATGCAAAGTATCCTCTGGACAAGAGAAGAAGTAAGCAAAGAAAGGCTTACATTGCATGGGAGAACAGTGATGGTGATTCATCAAGTGATGATGATCAAAGTGTAGAGGAGGAGTCAAATCTGTGTTTCATGGCTGGTTCAGCACATTTAGAAGACAGTGATAACGATTTTGAAAATGAGTCTATCAAAGTGAAGTATTACATGCTGCTGGACACATATCAAGAACTACATGCAGAAGCTATGAAACTACAATACAAGGTAAACGATTGAACTATGAAAGAAGAGACTTTGAATATCGAATTAACAACCTTGTTGATGAAAATGAGAAGCTTAAAAATGAACTAGAACTTGCTTTGCAATCTGCTGATAATGTTAAAACTGAAATTCAGATTGTAGAAAAAGAATGTAAAAATTGCAGTGCTCATATTGAAAAGATAAAATACTTGACTAGCACGCTATCTAAGTTTACTCTTGGTAGAGCTAATTTGGAAGTTTTTTTAAGGTCACAAGGTAGAGCTATTAACAAGCAAGGTGATGGTTATAAGGCAAAAAGTAACAATAAATTCTAAGAATTTTTTTTATCTAAGCAAACTTGTTACCAATACTTGTTTTTACTACAATACTATTGAGCATATAGTGAGAAACTATTATTATAGGAAGGTTGGTGTTCCTAAAGGAAAGTATAAATAGATTCCTAAAAAGCAACCTCCTGAGACTAACCAAAAAGGCCCCAAGTTCATTTGGGTACCTGCAACAAAACCGTTTGAATGTTTTGCAGGGAAGTGAACTGTCACAAAGACAGGAAAGTGCTCAAGGATAAGGTTCAAAGGGAATACATCAAAATTCTTGAGTAACTCAATATGGCAACTTCTGCTGTCAAATTCATGCATTCATGCATCATTAAATATATTTGTGAAAGCATGATGTGTGTATGAATGATGTGTGCCTGTCTGAATGATCAACTTGTTTGAAAAACAAATTTCACGATTTTTTATCGATTACAATATGAATAGAATCGACTTGATTATATGTCTGTGTTTCTATGTTATATGTGAATCTGGGTTTAAAATAGAATCGATTTCAAAATTAATAAAATCGATTGTGAATGTTTCACATGGGCTTTTGTGTTTGAAAAATTAAAATGGGCCTAACTAATTGAAGTTTTATTGCGCGCCTTTATAAGTGTTGGATTTGAAAATCTTATGTGCATTAAGTACTTTCTAAATTGAAAAGGTGCAAACCCTGGCACTGTGAAAGAATGTCTATAATCTAATTCAAAGATGACTTCTTCATCACCTTCCTCGAGGGGAAAAGGGAAAGTTGTCCGTATTACAAGGAATGCTGATACTTCAGGATGGATTAGCGATGAAGAAATTCGTGAAGTGTTTCTAAGATGGAAGAGGATTAAAACTGTTGTGCCCCACAAGTATCTGGAACTTGACCTGTTTAGAAAAGAGGGTTTTCACTTCCAAGAGTGGATTGAAACTCAAGGTCTTACCATGTTGGTTCAAATGAAGGGGGACTGCTACCCAAATTTAGTGGAAGTCTTTTACACCAATCTAAGAGACATAAATGGAGTCATTCATTCTCGGGTGAAATGTGTAAATATTTACATTGATGACAATGTCTGGTCATAGGTGGCAGGACTGAAGGCTGATGGATTACACTCTCATGTTCGAAACTTAGAAACAAATATGTGGTTAAAGAAAAGAGATGTATACAGAAATTGGTTGAGGTTTCCTGGAAGGTATACAATAGAAAGATTGTATGTACATGATGGCTTGAACAAAGAAGAGAAAATGACTGTGTATATTCTAACATGGTTAATTCTTCCTGGAAGAATCTTGCGAGACAGGATGACAACAGAAGATGTGTTTCTGTTGTGTGCAATCAAAAATGACATTCCAACTAACTGGGTTGAGGTGTTAAAAGATCACATGATTGAGGGTGGAATCAATCAAGCACGAACCTTGCCATATGGAGTGCTTATTAGCAAGATTTTGGTTCTTCAAGGTGTAGATGTGAGTGGAGAAAAGAAACTCTTATGTGACAAGTCAAATGAAATAAATAGAATAACTTTGACTTTCATTGGCCTGGTGAAGAATATGAATGGATGGTGCTTCAAAGATGAGGAAAACATGGCTGCAAGCTCAGGAAGTTCACCTGTCTTAAATGAAGATCAAACTAGCTTTATCCCTGGAACAAATTTTGAAAGATTTGTTGCTGAACAATTTAGAAAAACATCTGAAAGGATTCTAAAGCTTGGAAAGAAAGTGGATGTGCTCTATCAAAAAGAGATTAAAAATGACCTGGAAAAGGAAGACTTTGGTGATGAGTCAACTGATGAAGATTCTATGGACACATCTAGATCAGAATAGGGATTTCTGTTGTCTTTGTCTAACTATCTTGTACTTATGTTTTGTTTTCATTTTTAAATCAGCGGCTCTCTTAAGCCATCCTTTGCTTAGGTTGATTGTAGTAATCTTTTTAAATATGAATGAAATTATATTTTTCATTTAATCAATCTTTGTGAATGGTTAATTGTGATTGACTGCTTAAGTTTATTAATAACATCAATTCAATCACTTGTATGTATGCAACTTGAACATTTCAATGTTACATCATTTCAATTGCATAATCATACTTAAAGTGTGATAATGATTATTGTGATTCAACTGCATAAAGACTAAAATGCTTGATTTAGATGAGAAAGGTTATGCAGGAATGTTGATTGCAAGCTGAGCAAAAATGAGAACTTCACATTACTTTGCAGCTTGATATCGATTAAGAGGAAGCTATAATCGATTGTGATTCGTCAACTGGTTTGAAGTTTCTAAACTTCTAATTTCAATACTTTAAACCTGGACTTGTGATTTGTTATAGGCTTATTCATCATATATCTCATTGTGTTTAATCCGCTGTGAATTTGATATGAGATTATGAGTGATTAAACTGTGTTGGTTGGTTCAAAATGTATCAAACTTGCTCTGATACTATTTATGTCATATACTCTGATACATTGCTTGAACATATTTGGAAAATACATACTCTGTCATATCTAAGTCATGCATCTGTGATACTGAAAGCTGATATGCATAATCATAAGGGGAGTATTGTATGTTGTTATATGTTGTTTCACATGTTAAAAAGGGGAGAAAATGTTAAATTCATGTGAATATTGCTGACAGGGAGAGCATCATTATCTGTTAACATGACTGATGCATCTCTATATGATTCATTATATTTGTTTCAATTATATTATGTTACATATCCTTTTATGCTAATGCCCAAAGGGGGAGAAATAATTGAAACTGTATGAAATTGTTGATTGTGTACTGTACAACATCATGGTTTTATTAATCATGGTTGTGCATCATCAAAAAAGGGAAAGATTGTTGATAGGGGAGCACAGTGTTAACTAAACCCAATCCCTGTGATGTTGGTTTTTGATGATGACAAGACATTGTTAATAAAAACATATGTGTGAGTACTATGTGATATATAAACTGAATGTGTACATGCTTACTGTGTAATACACATAATATTGTGTTTGTCACATTTGTTGAACATATTATATTGATTAATGCATACTATTGTGTTTATATAGGGATTATATCTATGTATGCACAATACATGTTTTGGTGATATGAAAACCATAAGCACAAGAGCATATATTCATGACTAAATCGATTATAGTGGAATGATAATCAATTAAGGTCATCAGATAGCTTGAGTTTTAAACTGTGACAAAACAACTAGTTTTGAATCGATTACATTAGTTGGTAAATCGATTAAAACTCGTGTGTTTGCATATATCTTTTGCAAAATGTGTTGTGATGTGTTTTGGAAAGAAAAGTTTTCAAAAATCTTCTAAGTGTTAAAGTTTAATCGATTACGTGAATTGTGTATTCAATTAAGTCTGTTAAGATTTGAAAACTGATTTCATATGGTCATAACTGCTATAACAATGATATTTTTAAATATGTTTGACTAGCATTTAATGGAAATCGATTGCATTAATTGTGTATTCAATTAAGGAGCCAAATTGGTTGTAATTTTGTTACACCTGTGTAATGTAACCGATTACGTAAGTTGGCTAATCGATTTCATAGCGTCAGGATTGACAAAAACTATATATTGATGCATTGATTGATTTTCTATAAGACAATTGAGAATTACACTTTCATATTTGATTGATTTTTGTTTGAGAAGTTTTGTAGAGTGATACAAAGCTCCAAGAATCAAGAAAGAAAGTGGTTTACAAATCTTGAAGAATTCTTGAGTAGCAAACGTAACTGGATTGAAGAGATTGATCGTTCTTACAACTGAGGTGCTTTCTGTGTGATGAGGAGGAGAAGATTCGCAATCTTTGATTTGCGGTTCCCTATGTGTTCGACCAGGAAGAAAGAGCGGGAAGCTCTTTGTACTTTGAGAGGTGTCTCAAAGGGGTGTTTACAGGAGAGAATTGTTCTTGCTGCAGGGTTTTGTTATTGGCTATATTAAATTAGTGAGTTAGAGAGGTGGTTTACATTTTGACAAATTGGTCGCTGTAAAGCCTTGCTGTAAAACTCAGATCTTTATAGTGCAATTGGCTTTCAATCTCAGGTTGATTGAAAGGACACTAGATGTAGGCATTGAGGCCGAACCAGTATAAAAATTGAGTTTGATTTTCTTCTCCCTATCTCTTTACATAATCGATTACGTACTGTTATTAATTGATTATGCATATTGTTACATTGCACGCACATTGCTTAAGGCACAAAAAAGTTTTCAAGAACAATATCATTTACGAAAAAGATTTCAAAAGTGCACATTTTTATGAAACACCAATTCACCCCTCTTGGTGTTGAGAACAAAGCTCATCAATTCTAACAGTGTTCATGAGTATAAAGTGAAAATTAAAAATAATGATAAAGAAAATTTTAATAAATAAAGAAAGATAAGAAAATGGGTTGACCTAAAAACATTTTAATATTACTCTTAGGATATTTACCAACTTGTATGATAGTTTTTTTTGTTTGTTCTCAAGAATGAAATTTGTGTACTCTTAAATTATTTATTGACTTGTATGACAATTTCTTCTACTTTATTCTAAGGATTATATATTATTAGATTATTCATTATAATATGTGTAGTCTTTTCACTTGTACTTGAAATTGATTGATTTTTATAGATAAACCATTTTTTAACATGTATGATGGTATATTCTCTTGTGCTTTGCATAACTACGTTTTTAATTAACCTACATTTTTTAATCAATAAAGAAGACTATATATTTATAAATGGAGTACTTGGGATACTCTAACTCTTATACAAGATATTTATAACAAGAATTGTGATAATATGTCTTTTTAATTACATTTTCTTGCCAAACCTACACATTAGTCCGAAAATATACCTACCCAACTCCACATATTGCAAAATGTGAGTCAATCAAAGTCCTATGTAGAAAAGTGCACTAAATATTTAATGAACTACATAAAATATAAGAGACAATATTTATCCAACACTTATTAGAGTACCACTTCACAAAAGGTTTTTCACAATAGTTCAACTCTCTTTATCGTAACCATTTTTCAAAACCATTTTTTGTACATCTTCATAGAAGGTTTTTCACAACAATTCAACTCTCTTTATCGTAACCATTTTTCAAAATCATTTTGGACACCTTCACAGTTGTTATGGAGCTTTGTTTTCCTTAGTGGTAGCTTCAAGACACTGACACAAAAGTTGGATACAAACACATAGTTATTTCCAATATATTATTAGAGGTTAGTCTATCTCTCCCTTTATTACATATCCTTATGTTTCTACTATACATCTTTATATTGTCTATGAGACAAGTCTAATGCACTCAATTAGGCATTGATGTCATTTTACGTACGAAAGCTTCATAATAAGAATTTTGTTTTTCATGTATGTTTATACTCTCAATTATGCCATAGAGAAAATTTTCTCTATATCAACTTTTCATTTCTTAAAAACAACTCTATTCATATGACTTCAAATATTCCAAATGATAAAAACCCACATAATCCTTTCCATAATATTATTCCCCTTGTTGTTAAAAGACAACATGGAAAATTTTTGGAAATGAACATATGTTTGATTATGGTGTGTAGCGCTTGTACCTACCTATCTATTTCACATATTTCATACCTTGTTAGCTATGTTACATGTAAAAAACAAGAGGGTTAAAGTTTCTTCCTTTAATACACACAATGTGCAAAAAGTGCTTTGTAATGTTATTCCTTTCCTCCTAAGGTTTTCCTTTGTTGTCACCCTATTTAAAATTACCATCCATGCAAAATATTGTGTAGATAGGAAGCCTCTTATACTCAAAAATCACTTAAACATATCAGAATATTTATCGTTAAATGTGTTATGCAATTTTATATAAGTTGATTTTATTGTATATTTCTCTCCCCCTATCTTTCCAAATCCATGTATTCTCACCTTCTCTATGTAATGAGTTATGTGTTAGCATATGCATGAATTTCATTAGTTGTGACTTTCCTCATTCTCTCTTGCAATTAAGTTTCTAGTCATAGTTGTTACTAATTACTAATTCAACTCTTTAATTAATGTTAGTTCCCAATTATTAGAATTAACATATATAACATAGGGAATTTAAAGTTTAATGGGATATCACTTATTCATGTATCCTTCCATAAGTTTATCTTAGTCCCCGATCTAACTTTTCACTCAATATTTAGAACAAACCATATATATTTTAAATTTTCTTTTAGATTCACCAATATATTTTTAATCTCTTTAGATTAATATATCTTTTCATAAATCTTGTTCATAAAATTTCTTTGCATTTTTATGATTGTCTTGCATGCATATACATTAGAGACAAGGTAATAATAACAAATATTATATAACAAATTCATCCCATAAATTATAAAAACATGTACTTTCATATTGATAACTTGTTTTTATTTTACTAAAACAAGTTGCCAAAAGACTGCATTTTAGGGTTCCAAACCCCTCCTCTCTAAACAAGCCTATATACTTAGATAAAATTTCCATAATATTTTATGACCTCATATTACATTTGGCAATTTCTTTATTTGTGTTTGAGACAAAAAAAAAAGATTGTATATTGTTAAATTGTTTGTCGACCTATTTATAACATTAATATTGATGTAATACTAAATTAATAATTAATTTAAGTTAACATTTATGTAAATTTTATCAAATAAATAATTTAAAAAAAAATATTTCCTTCACAGTTTGTGTTTTCTATAGAAAAACAATGATTGAACTTCTGAAAAACTGAATTTTGACCTTACACTATAAAATATGCTATTTCATAAATAAAAGGTATTGGGGAATTATTTTGCTCCTATAAAGTTAAAGTTTCACCTAATAAAGAGAATGTCATATAAATAGGTAAATAAATTAATTTCATTCTTTAAATGGTTTCATATCTAAAATAAGTTTTCTATTTTATGTAATGTTGCTTTATTACTCTGCTATTTGTTTTCAGAAATTTTTGTATTTAACCCTATGATACACTAGAACTCAAATAATAAGCTTACATTAGTAGTGGAAATTGTGTCATTTACATGATCATTACTACCAACCATCCAAAAATTGATGTAAATATGCAAGGACATTTTGTAAATAAATATATCTAAGCTAGACTTAGGGAAACAACATTTATATTGAGTGTGTAAAATCTACTTTCTATGTAGAGCTTTGGTCAAACGACATCGAAATTATTATATTACAACTAAAACTTCATATTTCTCATAGTTACGAATGACCACAATGATTTGGTTTCTTTTCTCCTTCAACATGAGTACTCAATCACATTAATGTGTTTTCTTAGCCAATGCTCAATTGTACATCAATGAAGTATGTGTTCACTATCATTATTTCATTGTCAAATTGAATTCATAATTTGATGTTGATTTAAGAATTTTAACCACAAACATTTGATGAATGCCTCATGAAAAGTGTCGATATATTTGAATTTTAAAAAATATTTAAAAAATGAAACAAACCCTTTCAATATTTTTTAAAATTTTATAAATCTTTAAAATTATAAGGACCAATTTTAGTCCCGTGTGAACATACATTTTAAATTATTTAAAATTATAACAACCAAACTATATATATAATTATCTTAATAATATCATTACATTATAGTAAAATACAATATTTTTTCTGGTAATAATTCGAAGTATAAAAATAAAACTATATTATTTATAGGATGGACATAAAATGATTTATTTTGTATATCTAGTGCACTATATTATAGAAGTAATTTGTCCAAAAACAGCATATTTAGTACATGTAGACATGAATATCTCATTAATGACTAAAGAAAAATTGATTGTTTACCACACTAGACAATAATAGACTTGTGGGTATGATTAAGATGATTTTTTTTCAAGGATAACTCAAGAAATCTTTTAGCTATTTTTCAAAGTAAAACTGCTTTAAATATATACAATTATTGTATCCCACTAATTGAACAAAGTGATTTGAATTGAATAGGAAGGTATGTTTCCAATTATTACAAAATGAATGCATAGTGTTCTAGCTTGAGATAATAAGTAGCAGCATACTTGGACTTTGAATTAATTCTAGTTTGCACGTATCAAACTTTTTCTTTAAATGAGTTGTAATAGGAGATATTTCATAGAGTAGTTTTGTAGCAAAAAAAAAAAAAATAGCACACAAAACTCTGTAAGTTAAATTTTTTTATTTAAGCAACCAAACCATGTTTATTATTTTAATAACTCGTCATGTTTAAGTGTAATTATTTATTAACTCATTGAAGATTAAAAATAAGTCAAACCTCGTTTTGCAAACCAGATCAAAACTATGCTGTTTCATGTAGTATTTTATTTAATATATAACATTTCTGATCCTAATTGAAGAAAACTAACGCTTAAATTAGATGCTCAAACTAAATATTTTTCAACATAAGATTAAAATGTGATTTAATCCATTATTCAATTTGGTCTTAAAACGGTAAAAGACTTTCTCAACATGTCCACATAATAAATAAGTTTAAATCACACATTTAATAATAAAACAACCTCCTCAATTTAATAATAAAAGCCTTCCTTAGAAAATGTCTTTCAAACAAAAATTCAAATAAATTCAAACTTGCACCTCGGACATAAACATTAAACTTTCAAAATTTTCAACCTTTTTCAAGTGTTACATTTAACCATCAAGATTTATGTAAAAGTTTAAATTTTTATAAACTAAACATATCATCTTATTTTCTTTTATTAATGTTATCTAATAATAATAAAAAAAATTGTGTTGAAATCAATTTGATTCGGGTTGAAACTCATGTCAGAAGCTTAAACCATAACCATTGAAGGTTGAATTGATGTCTTCACTGTTCAGTAACTGGTTTTTCATAGTTCTGACCCACATTTAAGAAACAATATTTTATAACCTTAAAACCATGTTTATCCAAAAATTACAAAGAAATAAAAAAGCTTTGGTGGACCATATGAAAAACCGAAATGGCCATGCTCCTTCCCCACAACCGTGTTTTTTGTTTCCACGATCACATTAGAAGCATAATGGTACGTAACCGATCATTATCAGAGAACCAAGCAAAAGAACCAAAAATATGCAGAAAAGTGAAAAGCAGAAATTACTGAATTCAAATTAAGATTAGCCAGAATTACATATCAGATGTCACATAAAACTATACCAGATCTGAACAATCTCAGATCATGTCCCTTTGTTTTCAAAGACCTAAAAGGACAGAAAATTAACCTATCTACATCAAAGATGTAATATATCATATATATATAATATATAATTGACATCTAATACCTTATCTATCTGTCTACAAAGATGATTAACAACTGATCTACCTAGATAAAAAAGAGAAATTTTTTCCTCAGTCCTTTCCTTTTTGCTGTTTTTGTTATAAGGGTATAGAGAATTAAGAGATTAATGGAATTTAATAATCCATAGGAGGAGCCAGGTTGAGATCGAGATTGAGTTCTCTTTTGGGTTGGCAATCGACAACGGAGGAGGAATCGGAGTCGCTCTGAACCGGGGCCGGTTCGAACCGGAAGGGGAATTGATGGGTGAGGTAATGGGCCCGGTCCAGGAGAAAAACCGGGCGCACGGGAGCAACCGGGGCCACGAGCAGCTGCTGCTGGATCTGGAGGAAGGGGAAGCGGTCGATGACGGCAGTGGCGGCGAGGCGCGTGACGTCACGCTCCGGGGTGGCGGACTCGACGGTGCTGCTCTGGCTAGGGCTGCTGCTGCTGCTAGCGTTGTTTGTTACGTTGTTGTTGTTGTTGTTCCGGTTAACGTTGTTGTTGTTGGTGACAGCGGCGGCGGTGTCGGGGAGAAGGGGAAAGTTGGTTTTAGCTTTGGGGCCGCGGAAGTTGCGGGCGGCGGCGTCGTAGGCTCTGGCGGCTTCCTCGGCGGTGTCGAAGGTGCCGAGCCAGACGCGGGATTTCTTGCCGGGGTCGCGGATCTCGGCGGCGTAGCGGCCCCAGGGGCGCTTTCGGACGCCGCGGTAGTGAACCTCGTCGGCAGCATTGTTTGGCTTCTTATTCTTTATGACCGTTTTGTCCTTGGCGACCATGGTGACGCAAAGCTGTTAATAGAGAGAGTGCAGAAAGATAGATGTTGGGTGAGAGGGAGGGGATGGGTATTTATATAAAATGTAGGGTGGGTTTGAAGAGAGAGAAAGAGAGAAAGAGGGTGGAGTGAAAGAATGGTGTGTATGGTGTGACGTGTGAGTTAGTAGAGAGAGAGACGCCGCCCAAAGGAAATAGAGGGTTACGTGGCACGCGGGAGTTTCGAGACAAGCGGCGAAGGTGGGGTTTCATGCGTGCCGGCTTTTAACCTAATTCACTCTCTTCTCAACTCACGTATGTTACACTCGCTTGCATTTTTTTTATTGAATTGATAAATTATTTAGATGTGGTAGTAAGGGATTTTGATTGTTTGATGGAATAAAGAAATGAGAGAAAGTGGTGTTGAAACGCGCTTTTGCAGAAGGAAGTGAAAGTGAAAGGAAAGAGTGTGATGACCAAGTCAAAAGGAGTTAGCAAGTGTGAGAGTGTTGATGGGTAAAGAGACATGAGCAATATTTCACTCATGCAATGGGTAATAATTGTGGTATTTTTTGAATGGTTCCTTCAGACAGTTTGGTGAATGGGGGAGTGAACATGGTTCAGGGAACGATAACGCGCACACGCGTCACTTTCTTCCTATTGACGCGTTTGTTTCGGTGCATCCAAAATCGCGTCCTGTCTCTATCTATCTCTCACGTTAATCGATCAAACAAACACCTTGTGTGCGTGCCGCGAGTCGCTTTACTCTCCCTCTACCACCGTGCCACGCGTCGTGTGCCGCACCGCGCTTTTTGTCTCGCGTTCTGCGCCGCACGATCCCAGAGCGGCCAACACGCACGCGGTACGCGCGTGACGTGGAGAGAAAGCGAGTAGTGAAACGTAATCTTGCTAAATTTGTGCGTAAAAGCCTGAAGCTAGGAAATAGAAAGTGGAAAACCGTAATTGAAATTGTTGAAGTGTGGCGAAAAGGTAACATGGATTACGGGATTGGGTTTTTGGTGGAACGTGGATTAGAGGAAAGTAATTTTTTTTTCTTTTTTTTAAGATTTTAGATTGGGCGAATTTAGAGGATGAAGCTGACACATGGTTACTCGTAGAATAGAAACATTAAATGTTGGATTTTCCTTGAAAAATACTTTATCAAAATCACTTATTTCCTTATAAGGTTTATGTTCATTTACGTGGAACGTATTTAAAATCCATTATATTTATGTAAAAAAACCGGTATTATTTCACAAATCTTATGACATGAGTGGTAAAATTTTCTTGTTTGTTGAGTGAATCTTTTATGAGAATTTTTAGTTTAAAAATTAGTTAAAAACTTCGTTTAACTTTATTTTATCCTATAAATAGGTTTTTTTAATAGTTTATAAATACTTTAATATGTTGTTTTAATTCATTCTTTATGTTTTAGTTTGCTATTTTTTATGCTTTTCTTTTTTAATAAATTTCAAAAAATTATTAATATTTCATCGTTTTAAAAAAGAAATTTATTATTCTATTATCTAAATGTTAGGTATTACAAAAACTAGTCTACTGATCTAATCCGACTCGATTCACCATGGATTAGTCAATTAGTAAGTCAATTCAACTTGGTTTATTAAAAAAATTAGAATTTAACTTGGTCCACCATGAATTAGTGGATTAAACCGGTTGACTCATTAGTTTATTTAATTATAAATTTTTTTTTCGATCTTAAAAAAATGTAAATTTTTTTTAATTGAAATCTAAATAAAGTTCAATCCAAATATAATCCAAAATTATAGTAAACTCCAAACACAATCCAAAAAGAAAAAATACAATACAATCCAAAATCATGATAAACTACAAATACAATAAAAAATACAAAAACAAATTACTATCTAATATCAATTCATTGTTGTCACTTATCCATATAAAATATTAGAGTCTTGAATGGATAAATTCACAATATAAGAGGGTTTAGGTATAGGATTTTCATTGTTTTAATATAATTTAAAATTTATAAGTGGGTTAATGAGCCAACTTGACTTACCACGGGTTCAACCTAGGTAAGACGTGTTCTTAGTGGACCGAGTTTAATTTTAGTCTATATCAAAGTTTAAAATACTTTTTAAAAATTTAATATGACTCGAATCTGTGGTGAGTCAGGTTGATTCGTGAGTTTTAATCCATTTTGATAACACTAGGTGAATCACTATAATTATTAATTTAATTATTCCTATCATGAATAAGTGTATATAAATAATCAAGATTTTCTCTAGATGAAAAAAAAATTGTTCACTGTATTAGTTTATTTTTAGTGTATTTAAAATGTTAATTCAAAATTTAAGTAACTTAAAATTAGGAGTCATAGGATATTAGTATAAACATTTTCATCTACAATGTTGAAGTCCTTTATTAGTTTGGTTTCATTTTTATTTTCTGCTAACTCTCTTGAAAATAACTTATGACGAAATCTGAATTTGCAATTTATTAATTAATGTTGAAGTATTCGTGAAAATAAAATAATAACTTTATTTATTATTTCATTAGTTATTAATAAACACATTTGTGTATTGAAAAATTCTTATTATGATTAATATATAAATGAAAAAATCATAATGTTTTAAAGGATAAAAAAACACCAATATTATAACTCAAAGTAATGTATTTATCTAGTCATTAAAAAAACTTTAATACATCATAAAAAGCTCCAAAGTTTTATTCATAATGAGACATAAATTCATATTATGATCATTGTGTCATCTCATTTATGAGTATGATTATTTGTCATTATTCTCAAGTATATGGTCATTATGTCATCTTTTTTATGAGTATGATTACTTGTCATTATTCTCAAAATGCTTAACACATCAAACATCTCACACAAGCTCTATAAAAAGAGCTCAACTGGAAAGTATTATTTACTTAAGCCTTATTTCTACTTTTATTTATACTTCAAAAAAGATTCTTAGCTCCCGTACTTACTTGAGCATGAGAGAATCTTTTGTAGGTGAATCTTCCCATATCAAAGTCGACTTGTCATAAAAGGCTACTTTTAAGATATTGTCATGTGTCTTGTAGATACAAAATCTAAACCTGATAAGAACATTTGACTCCCACCGTGGGTCCTAGTAAAGTTATCCCTAGCCTCACTCACAATCAAATCGATCATCCCACACCATACACGAGGATGGATCCCAACCCAATGAATGTGAAATGTAGTAAAACACTAGAAAGATGAGGGTGGGGTTTTTTGAATAATGTTTTAAACTCTTTCGCAAATCAACGCTTAATAACTATTGCAAAGGTTGGACACAAAGTTTACTTCTAGATAAACTTCATTTCCTTTTTTAGGTAGTTAGTCAGACTTGGGTCTACGTTGTAGAGTGACAATGTTTTATCCTTGATTTCTTTCATAAGTAGCTTGTACAGTCTTTCAAAGCTAAAAGTTTTGAGGAAAGATTCTAGGAATGTCTTCCTATCTCTTAATGTCTTTCTGATCTTTGTGTAGAGCTTCTGAATAAAGCTCAGTGTTGTCATTACCTGCACAGACAAAGAGAACAAAGCATACAAGCATAGAAGCACTTTTTCATACACATTGGATGTTTTAAACGTTGATGATCTTTAAGCACATTATGTGTTTAAAACACATTTTCACGTGTCAACATCATTTGATAAAAACATCATTAGAAGGCAAAGTGTTTGATGTATTAGATTTATATAATATAATCTTTAAACGCTTGTTTCATATAATTGCTTAAGGTACTTTACATCGTTTAGCACAACTAACATTTTGAAACTTTATCTTTTGTTTAGATACTATATCTTTTGTTTAGACACTATAATGTTTATATATTTTGTTAGAAGTTATATAGCGTTTACGTTTTTTTATGTTAATGCTTTAAACGTGTTTGAGATATCAGATATTCATATACCATTTGATAACGTTTAGAGTTTTACAAATGATATCTTAGTTGATTTGATCTTATCAGACTCTTAGTGGCTCAATACTTTTAGATGTAAGCTCTTTAAGCTTTAGAGTTTAGCTTAGTGTTTGATTTGGGTGTTTTCATTATATCAAATGTTGTTTGCTGTTGGAAAAAAATTACTTCAAGTACTATATTCATTATAAATATTTATCTTGTTCAATACTTTAGATAGACAGTTATATTTGTTAAACATTTATTTCATTAAGCATTATTCTTTAACATATACAAATGTTAAATGCTACAATATTTCATTGAGTATTGTTTGTTAAACTTCAAAATGTGAGTTGCTAGAGAGTATAGTTTCTCTAAACGATCTTGTCTTAATATAACACTATCAAAACCAAATTAAAATGTTGCTTGACCAGAACGAACAACTCAGGAGACAACACTAGGTAGACTTATAGGCTTTGCGAGATCAGACTAAGGCTCTACTAAGAACTCAGACCGAAACTTTGACTCAAAACTACATTAGAAACATAATGTTGATCTACAAACGTTGCAATCCAAGTTGGACAATTTGGAAAGGGAAAATTTTTACGGCTAGCTCGTTCCGCGAACGGTCACCCATAGTCGAGACGTACCACTCATCGACAAGTGAAAACATCTAGTTGGGAACATTTCAAGAGTGACAACCAACCCAGAGAACTAGAAGCCTGGCAAAAAGATGATACAATGAATATCGTAGGGAATCTCAATACCTATCCAAAAGCCCCAACCCGACTCAGTCGCCATTTGAGATGGGATGAGTCCCAAGGTTCTACCCGAGTTCATAGGTAATGAGTTCGACATGAATTTCCAAGACATGCGCTTGCACCCACATCCTTAAGATGACAACGACTTACAACGCTTTACACCAGACATAGAACGAGCTAATCTTTCGAGAGGAATCAAAACTAATATCTACAATTATGACGACACCACTAACCTGACCATCCACTTGAAAGCTTATTTGACTCAAGTGCAGATCCATACTTGGGATAAGAGAGTATATTGTTGGCTATTCTCTACCACTTTGGATGCTCAGGCCTTAGATTTGGTACTATGCGCTACCATTGAATTCGATGGAATCCTTTAACATGTTAAGTACCATATTTAAGACTCGGTTCGCCGACCATAAAGTGGTGCCACCCACATCGGCCTCCCTAAAGTACAAAGAACAAGGAGAACACAATATTTTACAACACTTTATGGAGAGATTCACTACTTCAACAGTCAACATACCCAACATGACTCTTTCTATGATCATGCATTCGTTGATTTGTGGTTTCCACCCTAGACCATTCTCAAACTTTCTCTTTAAAGAAACTTGACTCGGTGACCCCAAGCAGCAACAACATGACTAGATTTTTCGAGAAGATCGCAACCCAGTATGAACAACATGCTCCCCTCAATGCCAATAAAGATTTTGTTCTTAGAGAAGCCTACAACTTATAGCTCATCTAGCTTCCAAGACTACTACCAACTTATCTTTTCACCAATCCAACAAAGAAATACTTTATCACTAGACTATCGGCCACAAAACTAAGGAGTGTCGATATTTAGAAGACCTTATAGTAGAGCTTATTCGCTCAAAGACCTTGGGTCGTTTCATTCAATAGAACAATAACGACTGAGGGAGAAAGAAGAAAAGGAAGGGGAGGACGAGGAAGTGGTAGAGGCATCATAGTGGTATTGGTCGGGGACAAGTAGAGCAGTCAAACTTGGTGTTATAGGTTTGAAAGCAACTCAGTTAGCTCCATAACAACAACTTATTCAAGCGTAACAAGTTGCCCAACAATGACAACCTATGCGTCCATGGAAAAACCTGTCCCAAGTCCAAATAATGTCAACATGATAGTCGAGAGTTCACATGAGGGGAAGCTCTATAGGAGCTTAGAAAGGATACACAGGAGAAGTATCGACTTAGTGGAAGATACCCCCAAGGAGCCTGTCGCCGATTATTTTATTTCTTCTATGTAGTTTTATAGACTCAAATTTTCATAGATGTCTTTTTTATTTTGATTGTATTTTCTAACATTGTAAAAACAAATTGATTGTATTTTCTTTGAATTATACTTGTAGTTTAAGATTTAACATTGAACACTTTTGTTTCAACAAAATATTAATATAAATTCCAAATAGGAAAAAAAAGAGAAGTACTAAGAAGAAGCATAGAAAACATGTTTGGATTAAATGTAAGAAAAACATGAAACAAACATGTAACGTGAACATCACTTGAGAATGATTTATCAAGATTTATAATTTAAATTTGAATTCTAAATTTACCTTTAATTTGTATTTGATTTGGCTGAGCAATATTGGTTATAAATAGTTGCATTGTTTTTTTAAAACACTTTTGAATAAATTGAATTTTTGTTTTTGAAAATTTCTTATTTACAAAATCACTTTTGAATAAATTGAAATATCTTATTGAATTCATGGCTCAAAGTTTAAATATGAAATTTTCTTTTGTTATTAACAAAGAGAAGATTCAATATATTGGTTATAATCTTACAATGATGTTGAACTCATTGATTTGTTTTCGTTGTTTCTTCCATACTTCATTCATACACACATTTTATCACAATTTTACATCTTTCCTTGGTGTTGATGGTGCTCACATCTTTCCTTGGAGTTTCTCTTACGCAGTCTTTAGTGAGACTAATGATGGTGTGCGAACTTTTGTAGGTGATTATAGGTCTGATGAAGATTTTGCTGTGCTTGTAACTTTTCTTGGCCCTTGGCTATTTATGGTGGAGATCCAAGCCTCACACATCTTGTGACTCTTGTGATAGTCCTTCACCTTCGATAGATCCTCCTACTAGTTATCGAGCTAATACATTAGATACGTTATCATTTTGAGCAACCTCGACCTCTCATTCTCCCATTTCCAACTCTTGCTCAAACTCCCCGTAATGACGTCGTATGACAGATCGCGCTTCTACTACATCAAAATTGGAGGCACAACCACCTTTTCCATTCCCTCAAAATCAGAACCAAAAATGGGAAAAAGTCTCCAAATTCGAATTCCATAAAATCAAAGCCTATTTCTGTTGTCGTGCATGGTTGGTAGTGGGGGATGTGATGTGAGACCATTGTTGGTGTCATTGTGTGTTGTGTGCTTGGAGAAAGAATAGATGGATGTGTTTGTGAAAAAGAGAAGGGAGAACAAAGAAAGTTGAGTTGAGTTGTGCGCTTCAAAAAGGGTTAGGTTGGGTGATATTGTGGGTAAGAAGGTTGACTCGCCTTGCCCTATCTAAGGCCCACACAAATTGAGCGTTATGTAGTTCGGGTTTAAGCGGGTTAGTGGGCTCAAAATCTTAGCTCATCTCGTGTTTTTCGCTGTGGACCTACAAGGTCGCCTACCTGGTTAGCCCCGTATTGTCACCCTTAATTATAGGTAAAATTTTTGTTTAATATTTCCATTTGTGTTGGTTCATGTAGGGTGGGGTCGGAAAAACTTGCTATGTGTATGATTATGTTTGCAATCTCGGAAAATGGACAGAGTTATCTATAATACAACTAAAAGATAAATTGTCTTATACTTAGGGACTATAAAGTATATTGATAGTTATAAATCTTTTTTTAAAACAATTGCATACACATAAGAATAACAAATGTGGAAAGAATAAGCTAAAAATTACACAAATATATATTGAATAGGATAGAGGTTGAATATAATTGTTGTGATTATCACTTGTGAAAAAGTGTTAAAACTTAATGTTAGTTGTAAATTGTTCTTACAAGGCCGAGATGTACCCTTTAGGCCTTCGTATCTACTCAATCACCAACACACTCACCTTGTTTTAGTCGAGGTAATCCAAGTAGGCCTAATGACACCTTTCCTTTCTTTTGACCTCCTACTTGTTGTTCGGTCAAGGTGTTATAAAGACATTCTGACGATCAATTTAGCAATACGTAATAAGCAATAAATGCAATAATAATTGAATTATATGTCATACCTTATGAATAATACTCTTTTATAGTATTTTTGTGGGCCTTTCATCTGCATGGGCATAAGTTGAATAAGTCTGTCCCAGTTTAAGTTGTTTTAAGGTTTCCTAATATTTTATACAAATCCTAATTGCTGACTAATTTACCTTCATCTCCTTATAATGTTATATGCCTATTTCACGAGAGTGAGGTTACTCGTATAGGTGCATTGTGATCACCTCATCCCGTCATGACTACATGTTTCAGGCTCTATACTATACATAAACTAATATATACTTCTTGTTCATACATAAAATTATATAATAGTTTTCACTATCCTTTGAAGCCTAACCATGTTAACTTAATCATGATTCTCTAAGGATCTAATAACAAATAATTAATTCCTTGCATTAAAGTTACTCAATCATTGCATTAAGATTCAAACTAGTGACAATTCAAGATAAAACTTTGTTCCTAACATTTGCCTCATTTATGGTCAAGCATAAAGCATAAAATTAAATGAAAGTGGAAAAAAAAATATGATTGCATAAATGAAACAAGAAGTACATAAAAGTTACAATTTCATTAGATTCCAAAATAATGAAATTTAGCCACTCATGACGAGTAGAATATTCCAATGAATCCAAGTTAAAATATAACAACAATAGATAAAACATTTTCTAACAATGTAAAGCTTTTTCTAATTCAGCCTCTTAATCCACCAAATTTTCTCTCTATTTATAGAAAGTCAAGGTAATATGTTTTCACTAGATGCTTGCACTTATCATGTGAATGCTCTACTCAACGGATAACGTATTCCTTATCTTAAATATTTTCTTTGTGTTCAACATCTATATAATACTTTCAATAGATGTTTTATCTCATTTTAAGTGTTTCTTCTTGTGCTTAGCTTATTTGCAATTCACTTAGCTTTGTTTTTCCTCCTCTTGAAAATTTCTTCTAATCTCAACTTCTCTAGACCTTGCTCAACTCCATTTTCCTTATTTTGAGGCTTTCTTCTTAACTCAATGTGTCACAAATTTTCCCAACTTTAAGGGTAAACATTTGAATTTTTTTTCAGCCCTTAATTTTCTCAACTCTAAATTCTTGCTCTTAGCAAATTAATTGCTCCTAATCTCTACTGATGCAATGAGAATTTGTAAGCTTAAGTCAATAAATTCTAGTATATTATCTACATATAATCATTCTACATTTATAAGTTGGTAAGGACCTTGGTTTATAAAAATTAATCAAAGTTGTATGCATTAAGTGCCTAAATCATATGTAAAAATAAGTAAATTTGATACTTGTAAGTGGAGTAACCTATTGTTAAGGAAAGCCAACCAACATCTTTGGAGGGTTGAATTTATGATATAAAGTTTAAAGTGTTGTTATGAATGAATGGAATGATCATAGTCTTTAAACTCATATGTATTTAATATAAGTTCATTCAAAGAAAGTGAATTTCTAAAAATTGCTAAGAAATTAGGAATTATGGACTTTTGTAGAGGTGGATGGGGAATATAACCCAAACTTGGTCAGGTCTTTATGTGCTAACATCAAGTTGGTGAATGAAGTCATTCATTCTAAATTTAAATGTTTGGAGATAATGTGTAAAGATTTATATGGAAAGAAGTGATTAAAACTTGGTAAAATCAAAATTACCATTGGTATCAATTGCTTTTGATAAAGTTGGTTTATACAAAGGTTGTCTAGGATATCCAAATCCAAATGTTCTCCATCTTCAAAACATGTTGTATAGAAATGTGAGAGATTTATTTCTTTTGTAGTAACATAAATTTGTACAATGCTTAAATGATCACAAAAGATATGTTGATGATCTATACTCTAAAATCACCATACAAATAGACTTTAGAATTATAATAGACAATATCATAAGACAAGATGATTTACCCTTTATCCTATTTGTTATTTTGTTTTTACTGTTAAAGTTTTTTAAAGCATAACAAGGTGGATCTTATAAATGAAGTATTAATAATTTTTGTTTATTTCAAACAAGATAAACAAAAATACAGTTCAATGAATGAGGTTGTTGAACAAAGTGATGTTTTTTTTTCTACAATGATAATCTTCTAAAGGCGAATTTAGAAGAATTAGAGCACATACTTAAAAAGTATGACATTTTAAGTTACATTACTAAGTAAATTAGATAAATGTATAGTTGGTAGATTGACAAACAATTACGTTACAATATTTTCTTGGATGAAAATTGATGAAAATTTTCTAATATTGATAAGTATTTAAGAAAGACAAACATTAAAGAAGGATAGTCTCAAGGTGAAAATTGATGAAGTGATTACATGTATCTTTGCATAATTTCTTTATGATTTTATGATTTGTGTTTTCTATCTTTTATGATTTTTTTTAGATGAAATTTTTTTAGTATTGATAAGTATTTAAGAAAGACAAACATTAAAGAAGGATAGTCCAAAGGTGAAAATTGATGAAGTGATTACATGTATCTTTGCATAATTTCTTTATGATTTTATGATTTGTGTTTTCTATCTTTTATGATTTTTTTTAGATTATCATTGTCTTAAGTTGTGATGTTGATTATCATTTTATCGTGTTTTTTTTTTCTAATTCATTAGATTCAACATTCTTATCAATCAATGAGAATAATTTCTATTTCATATCTTTGTTTTTTATTATATTATTTTTACTAAAGCCGGAAAGGGAGAAAAAATATACTAAAGCCTAAAAGGGAGAAAAAAAATATATGGTTCTTTGTGCATATCACACTATACAAAAACTATAAACTATATGGTGTTTTTGAAATGTTGGTCATCATAAAAAAGTAAAAAAAAAAATGAGAAAATGAGATATTGTTGATCAAGATAATAAAAATTCTGAAAAAATAAATTTAACCTAATGTATTTTTATGATGAGCATAAATGTATCGAGTATGAATCATGAATTAATGATTAAGCTAGAGTTTGCATCACATTCATCATGAGCATCGGTTCAAACTTAAACATATTTTAAAAAGTTTTTATAACAAATTATTTTATTATAACTTAACATAATCAATTATCATAAGTTATATAATTTATTATCTTTCAAACTGTTTGAAAAAATCATATGTGAGATTAATATATTATCTATGAAATAATCAATTAAGCTTGGATTTATGAAATCTATTAATAGTAAAATAATCAATTAACTGAAGATATAATTAATCATCTCATAACTCACATTAAATTGATTAAATGATGAAATAATTAATTAATTTGTTTAAGTTTTTTTTCTAGATATACATGTAATCAATTATGTTTAAATATAATCAATTAAGTTTTCTCATCAATGGTTTTCTATGAACTTTTTACAGTACTTTCTTTAGTTTATCAATTGATTTTTTTTAAAAAAAAACGTTCTACTATATTAAAAAAGTTCGTAAAACCTAATAAACATTTATTTTACATCTGTTGTGAAAGTTTTTCATTTCAAGTCATTTTTTGCATTGTTGCTTAATTCGTTGTGATCTTAATTTCTTGGATCTATGTTACTTTGAGTGATTTCTTTTCAAAAAATTTATGAAGATTTATATTTTTTGTATTGTGTAATAATTATATGCATTAGGTGATATCTCTTTATAGTGTTCAAGATATTTAAATCATATTTTATGTTATTATAGGTTTCACATATGAAACGTGGTTGTACTGTCAATTATCAATATATGAAAGTAGTCTATATTAGATTGAAGATATTGAAGTGGTTGTAACTAGATATAGAATTAGTAGATTTAAAGTAACTTGTAAATATCTTTGCATTCTTCTTATTCTCGTCTCTTTTTTACATCTTGATATATTTCTTTATTTTGATTAATTCAGATCTTTTAACTTAGTAGATTCTATCAAAGCTTTTGAGGTTTATTAATAATATAAGAATTTTTTAAAATACTAATTCATCCTTCCTTTTAGTGATATACAACCTAATTTTTTTGTTTTTTTTAATACAGCTAGTGAGCCTTAAGCTATGGAATATTGTTCTCAACTTCAAAATGTTACGTTGTCTAAGATCTTACATTTGTCATATTTATTACCTTTCTTTGAATAAATAACTCGTCAAATGAACTCCACATAATTATTTGACAAGGAGTCCATCAATTGTTCAATTCCTTCAAAGGTTCTTTGACGTGTTGTTGAATACCAAATAAATCATCTAATCTTGTAGATTTAAGTTTATTGGTCACAAACTCAGCCTTTGATAACTTATATACTTCCTGTTCATAGGTGGTTATGGATTCATTGAGTAGGCCACTAAAAGCTCACTTTTGCCAAAGTTCTTAAGAACCTTTTACATTGTACATTGTCTCAACCACCACTTATGAACATTTGAACTCAAAAGGTTTGAAATGGTAAACTTGAAGTAGAAGCTTATAATGAGAACACTTACTTTATTTACTGATAACTCTATTTCTCTCTAGTTCTGGTTATTCTACACTATTATATATTTGTATTCAAAAGTCCCATGTTTAAAGGGAAGTACCCTTCCTTTATAGGAGACTGATATCCCCTTTCTTTACAATTGCAAAGCAGTTATCTAATCAATGATCAATCACTACAATAATCGTTTATCTTTCTTATAGCATAAATATAGGGAGTGGTGTTAGTGGGACAGGTGTGCAATGTCACCCCTCTATTTGGCTCCCCTATGACTTTTATGGCTGAGTATCGTGATCGACTTACAAAACAACACCTTACCATATTACTAGCATTTAGGGTGATATGTCTCCTTTATATATATAAACCCATAAATGTTATATAAATGATGATGTGTTGGGTTTATAGAGGAAGAGATTCACTATCAATGAGACTTGAGCCCAACCACACAAGGGATTGACATCACTCTTTACCCAAAACCTTAGGACAATAGGTTAATGAATCTTCAACCTTATATGATGTTCTGCTTTCTCATTTATACTCAATGTGGGACTTAGACTCACACTTGGAGTTCTAACAATCTCCCCTTCAAGGGAAAGTCCCTTCCACATTGGTACACTCCCCCTCCAATAGAAGCATTCGAATATCCATTTTTGTACCGTTGTTCATTTTAAAAGGACACACTTCGCCACGGGACCACTGTACTCATCTAAGCCTAACCTGACTTTGATAACAATTGTTGGGTTTATCGAGGAGGAAGTTTACTAGGAGATACAACATCAATGAGACTTGAGCCTAACCACATAACACCACTCTTTACCCAAGACCTTGAGACAATATGTTAATGGATCTTCAATCTTATATGATGCTCTATTTTCTCACTTCTTTCCAATGTGGGATTTAGACTCATACTTGAAGTTCTAACACGATGGTCACTTGAGCTCGCCCTAAGGTTGGGGTAAGAACCAATTATGTTGCTTAAGATCTTACATTTGTCATATTCAGTACCTTTCTTTGAATAAATAACTAGTCAAATGAAATTCCACATAGTTATTATTTTACAAGGAATCCATAAATATCCCTTTGTTCAATTTTAGAATTTTTACTATGTTTCTACAAAATTAACTAAATATTCCTTGAAAGGTTTTTTGACGTATTGTTGGATACCAAAAGGATCATTTAATCTTAGAGGTTTAAGTTTATTAGTCACATGTCATTGATAACTTATATAACTCCTCTTCAGAGGTGGTTATGGATCCATTGAGCAAACCGCTAAACCAATCAAAGCTCACTTTTGTTAGTGTTTTTACAGTTTTTTTACATTGTACATTGTCTCAACCACTACTAATGAACATTTGAGCTCAAAGGGTTTTGAGATGGTAAATGATGTCATGATATCCTTTAAAATTTTGATCATGGACACCATATAATGAAATGAAATGAGTTCAATCATTATAGTCAAAGAAAATGGTTGGAAGTCTTATTGTTTTATAATTGGTTGTCGTCATTTGACTTTTTAGTGTTGGTTACAATTTCTTTATTCTTCTTTAAGCCTCATGGGCTCTTTAAAACCTCTTGAAAAGATTAATATATTTTTGGAAAAAAATTCTTGAATTAGTTGGTTTAGAATATTTGAGTCCAAAAATCTAAAAATAAATATGTCAAGATTGAAAAATAAAAGATCAAAATGAGGAGAAACAAAAGAAAAATTATATAGATTCAACTTCTTCAATAATCTACATGTAGTTAAATCATTTTAACTTTAAAAATTGGTTATACTATCTTTGGTAAAATTTTGATTACAGCCACACTTCACATGTAGTACATGAAATCGTTCAAGATATGAATACACTTCTTGAAAAACTTAAAAAGAAAGATATAAGCTAAAACACAAACTTATTTTTAAAAAAAATCACCAAACGTAGGTAGAAAAAGATCATAAAAAAGTTCGAAAGAGATAATTTCAAATGACCAACATTCCAAAATAATAAAGCACAATAGAATATTGTAACATCCCAAAAATATAGCATAATACTATATCATAGATTAATCACATATAACAATATGATAGATCAGTTCTCCAAGAGTTAGTAAAGTATTTAACATTACAGTTATCCAAAAATAACCATAAAACTAAAACACTTTACAGAGTACCATAAGTTTGATACAAAACATAGACATAAACCGAATGGTTATACAACACCCTGTATAAACCGATCGGTTTACAAAAGATAAGCTAAGCCTATTGACCGAACGGTCCAATCTAAAACTATATACAACTAATGACCAAGCGGTCCTAACTTAAGTAGCAGGATCCTCGCCTTCCAACGCTTGCTCCACCGAACACTCATCGCCTTCTGCTCACATCCACAGGATGATCATTGCAAAAGAAAAGGTAACCGAACGAACAATACAAGACAAAACAAGAAAGTAGGGTAAGCTAATGTAAATTAATTATAAACACATGAATACATTTCATGCAAGTTCAGACCGTACGAAACCGAACACTACATCATGCAAAAATCGAATACAAGCAATCATATACAAACCTAACACCACAAATCATGCATACATCGAACACCTGACTTGACCATCCAGATTGTATGAATATGTAGCTACAGTCGTTCTTGCACTTGTGGTAGTGTAACAACTGACACCAATCAAGCTACTACCCAAGGTTAATCCCACAATACTTACCTCGGCACCCTAAGGTAGTAGGACCTCCTGCTATTCTCACAAATGAAATATCTCTCTCTATGTGAGAATGATACTCATAGAATTTCAGGATGAACGCCAGCTTAGCAATATCCATATTCATACTTTACAATTCCATAACCATCCATGAGATATTCCTCCTTGGAATTCTCTTCCACAGTTTTGAAAGTATAATTCTCATAAATTAACATAAACAGTCATTCATCAGTTATATTTTCACTCCTCAGACAAAGAGAACCTGTGAATGTTAGAGATTGGACACCTTCACACTACCCAAAAGATAGGATCAAACGGTCCCTAACAGATACAACTGAAGAAATTGCCTAATGTAATTACTGGCTGATCACTAGAGAAAAACCGGCCACTAGGAGCTTAGCCCAACCTTAAGAGTTTAAAATGAACGCTTAAAAACTTAAACAGAATGCGTATAACTCAGACCGAGCGCTAGTACGAGACGGAGCACTACCAAGAACGAGCGCTAGTACAAGACCGATCACTACCAAGAACGAGCGTTAGTACAAGACCGAGCACTACCGAGAACGAGCGTTAGTACAAGACCGAGCACTACCGAGAACGAGCGCTAACACTAGCATTACTGCCAGTATAAGACCAAGCGCTTAACAAGAAACCATCCACACACCTAAGGCCGAACGCTCAGGAACGGGTAAGACTAAAGAGACCAAACTCAGTTACTGACCGAGTACCTAAACATGGCCAAGCGGCCAATCAGTATATGACCGAGCGGGCCGATCGCTATGACTACCGAATACTAGTGTATGACCGAACGCTATAATCCAATCGAATATTACTAAGAACGAACGTTAATACCAACCCGAAGACTGCCGAGATCGAAAATGAATACTTTTAAAACTGAACGTAAATATTAAACCAAACAACACTAAGTTAAAATATCACTACAAAACTTCTCAACCATTTCACAGGTCTCGGCAACACACATAAATCCAGCCAATATCAAATTATTCACACATGCACACGTTCAACCAATCATTTCAAACATAAACAAACATAATTAAATTACTAGCTTCCCTTACCTCGAATAAACCAGACACTTCTACGCTTCCACAATGTTGACTAACCAACAAGCAACTTTTAAGGCAATCTACTAATTTCTGATCGGTGAAAAGGAATCGACCAGAGGATCAAAGGCAGAAAACAGATTCAGAGAAGTAGATGATGAACACATGCAAGCTGAACAATGTTTGCATGTATCAGAAAATGCAGAAACTTCAAAGAACGAATGAGTTTAACTTACCAACTCCAAACAACAACTTGATTGGTGAAAAGAGAGACTCTTGTCACCAGGGAAAAACTCAGGCACAACCTGGTTGATGATCAGAAGAAGGAAAAGGTGAGAATTTGTAGAGAGAAGGAGAAGAATTTTAGAGAGAAGGAGGAAAAATAAAACTCAGAAATTTGGAGAGAAGAAATGCATGCAGAAAGTGGCTCAAAGTTTTGAAAAGTTTACTTATATATTATCGTAAAAAACCGTTCGGTCCAACCAGCTGTATACAACTAGATTCTACTTTTATCTGAATTTAATGGTCCTGACAAGTAAAAACTATCATCAATCAATGTGCCTTCGAAAACAAACTTTTCACATAGAATTGGTAACAATTTCTTTGAAAGATTATTAGAATTTTTCACGAAACTAGATAGTGTATATAATGTTGTAAAAAAATATAAGAATAATACTTTTAGAATACACTAAGAACAAATTTGTAGAAAACTCATTTTATATTGATTTAATAGATTATTTATAAAGATAATTGTTTATTCTTTATTATTTTCGAAAACGAAACTTAAAAAAGACAATTGATTACTCGAAGAGTTAATCCATTAAATGTAAATTTTGTGTTTTCACTAAGTTCTAGATCATTGATTATTTTTTGTTATTGAGTTCGAAAATGCAACAAGAATCATCTAATTGATTGTTTGGGTGATAACTTTTTTTCTTCAAATAAGTTCTATTTAATAAATTATTATCAAAGGCATATTTAATTATTTTGTTCTTAAATCCTTTTCATAAAGATTTTCAAAACTATAGTTGAGTTTAAAGGAAAGGTAATTGATGAGCATGATGCATAGTCTAATGTAAACTTATTAGAATACATGAATCACATTCAATCCCTTATGAAAACAATAACATACAGGATAACAATGAATTTGTTTTATCATGAAAACAAAACATCTAAGCAACGAAGCCTTTAATCTTTCTTTCCCTTGTCAACATCATTCTTTGCCTTGCTTCGTCAATTTCTTTTTATATTTTTTCTTAAGCCCTTCTTGTTTATCAAATCTACGTATAGCTTCCTCATTTTGTGTATAGCTTCAAAGACATGTTAGTATTAGTAATTTAAACAAAATTAAAATCAAGTTTAATTAAAAATATATAGTATCAATACATAGTTATTATACAAGATAACTTTCATTTTTATAGGAATATGGGATATTTATCAAAAATTTCATAAAAATAAAAATAAAAATTATTTTTTATCATAATATTTTTATGAATTATTTATCGTTGAAAATAATAACTAATATTATTAAGAGCCTTAAATACACACGAAATAAGAATCTAATAAAAATTGTTTGAACACCTTAAAATGTAAAACTTATCCAAAATACATTTTTATATTAAAGAAAACATGAGAACATTAGGCAGATCAACATTTTCATAACGCAACCCAAATTGTTTACTTATTTATATATATATTTTTATTGAAAATAAAACGGACAGAAGTTGACAAAGAAATCCACGAAATAAAATGTAAATAATAATAATAATAAGTAGTGTTTCGGTAGATATTTTTGGGACCGAGAGACTAACCTGCTGATGTGTCTGGGCCGCTCGCTCGCTTCCAAACTCCCGCTATTGGCCGATCGGTGTTGGCATAAACCGATCGGTCTTCTTCTGCACGGGGGAGGATGTACCTGCAAAAGATACTCCGACGCTCAAGTTAGGCGTGTGATTTTGAGGAGCCTCGGCTCTTAGTTGAATGTTTAGTGAATGATTATCACTATTGAGTATTTGAGAGTAGCGTAGAGTGAATAATGCGTAAGTGGAACGTACCTGGCTTTTGGCCCTGGCTTTATATTTATAATTTACCTTATGGATCCTAAGCTGATGTAAACCCAATAAAATATAAACAGAATAAGATATAAACAGATTACCTGAATATCCGGTTGGTTGTTTGTAACCACTCCGTTAATATTTTATACTATACACTATGCCCCCCAAGTCCGAGTTAAGCGTTTGGCTTTAGCCGTGGTTAACTGTAGGACTGATGAGTTTGAGGGAGGCTGCGTGTGCGAAATTGAAAGCGTTTTACCGCTCGACCTTCAACAATAATCGAGCGGGATTTACCGCTCGTCCTTCAACAGGAACCGAGAAGAATTTACCTCTCGGTCTTCGACTTTTATCGAGAGGGTTTTACCTCTCGACCTTCGACATAAACTGAGGGAGATTTACCGCTCGTCCTTCAACAGGAACCGAGAGGAATTTACCTCTCGGTCTTCGACATTTATCGAGAGGGTTTTACCTCTCGACCTTCGACATAAACCGAGCGGGATTTACCGCTCGTCCTTCCACAGGAACCGAGAGGAATTTACCTCTCGGTCTTCGACATTTGTCGAGAGGGTTTTACCTCTCGACCTTCGACATTAACCGAGCGGGATTTACCGCTCGTCCTTCAACAGGAACCGAGAGGAATTTACCTCTCGGCCTTCGACATTTGTCGAGAGGGTTTTACCTATCGACCTTCGACATTAACCGAGCGGGATTTACCGCTCGTCCTTCAACAGGAACCGAGAGGAATTTACCTCTCGGTCTTCGACATTTATCGAGAGGGTTTTACCTCTCGACCTTCGACATAAACCGAGCGGGATTTACCGCTCGTCCTTCAACAGGAACCGAGAGGAATTTACCTCTCGGTCTTCGACATTTGTCGAGAGGGTTTTACCTCTCGACCTTCGACATTAACCAAGCGGGATTTACCGCTCGGTCTTCGACTTAGGAGTGCTTCCTAGGGAACGGGCTTTACCGTTCGGCTTTGAGAGGGTTTTACCTCTGCTTTAAGCTAGGAGTGTTTCTTAGTGAACGGGATTTACCGTTCGTCTGAGGGTTTTACCTCTCTTCCGAGGGGGATTTACCGCTCGGTCTTCGACCTATGAGTGCTTCCTAGGGAACGGGCTTTACCGTTTGGCTTTGAGAGGGTTTTACCTCTGCTTTGAGCTAGGAGTGTTTCCTAGTGAACGGGATTTACCGTTCGTCTGAGGGCTTTACCTTTCTCCCGAGAGGGATTTACCGCTCGGTCTTCGACCTAGGAGTACTTCCTAGGGAACGAGCTTTACCGTTCGGCTTGGAGAGGGTTTTACCTCTCTTCCGAGGGGGATTTACCGCTCGGTCTTCGACCTAGGAGTGCTTCCTAGGGAACGGGCTTTACCGTTCGGCTTTGAGAGAGTTTTACCTCTGCTTTGAGCTAGGAGTGTTTCCTAGTGAACGGGATTTACCGTTCGTCTGAGGGTTTTACCTCTCTTCCGAGGGGGATTTACCGCTCGGTCTTCGACCTAGGAGTGCTTCCTAGGGAACGGGCTTTACCGTTCGACTTTGAGAGGGTTTTACCTCTGCTTTGAGCTAGGAGTGTTTCCTAGTGAACGGGATTTACCGTTCGTGTGAGGGCTTTACCTCTCTCCCGAGAGGGATTTATCGCTCGGTCTTCGACCTAGGAGTGCTTCCTAGGGAACGGGCTTTACCGTTCGGCTTGGAGAAGGTTTTACCTCTCTTCCGAGGGGGATTTACCGCTCGGTCTTCGACCTAGGTCATTAATTATGAACTTTGCTGACGAAATTGGCAATCAGTGTTTGCAATAGGAGACCTCCCCTTCGTTAATTGAATTCCATGATACTTTAAGCATGAAGTCCGTTTATGACTAGATCTTAGTCTGCACTTGCATAGTTGATGGTGTGGATTTTGATATATATTTCTTCAAGATGTTTATTGCTGAAATTCTCATGATGATATATATTATGGTATATAACCATATAATAAATGATTCGGTTACCAGATATTATGAATTGCACCGAATAAATCACATAGATAATAAACAGGGTATCAAAACCGTCTTGAGATTTTATAATATTGCTATTGATAGTTATCTCTCACATAACAATTTCTTTGACTATTTTAATCATGCCAGAAAATGTTTCGGTTATAATAATTAGGTAACTATATTTATAGTTATATACTATATTATATATAATATATCATATATCATATAATATATTATGGATTATGGATTATACTATATATATTTAAAATATCTATATAAAATAGTTGTTATAATATCTATTAGCAATTAGATATTTTATGAAATATTCATATTTCAAAAAATACTTATCTTGTTGATGACGTCTCACGTAAAATAGTTTTCACTTTGTCGAAAGTTTCTGGTGTTGATCTGAAATAGTGATGTCGAGACCGAACGCTCGTCTTGGTTTCTCTATGGTTTCTAATCATCTTTCTGGTGCTTTGTTGTTCATCCATGCTCCTCGTGGTCATCATTGGGTTTGACGCTCGACCCCACGGTGGGCGCCAAAATGTTTCGGTAGATATTTTTGGGACCGAGAGACTAACCTGCTGATGTGTTTGGGCCGCTCGCTCGCTTCCAAACTCCCGCTATTGGCCGATCGGTGTTGGCATAAACCGATCGGTCTTCTTCTGCACGGGGGAGGATGTACCTGCAAAAGATACTCCGACGCTCAAGTTAGGCGTGTGATTTTGAGGAGCCTCGGCTCTTAGTTGAATGTTTAGTGAATGATTATCACTATTGAGTATTTGAGAGTAGCGTAGAGTGAATAATGCGTAAGTGGAACGTACCTGACTTTTGGCCCTGGCTTTGTATTTATAATTTACCTTATGGATCCTAAGTTGATGTAAACCCAATAAAATATAAACAGAATAAGATATAAACAGATTACCTGAATATCTGGTTGGTTGTCCGTTAATATTTTATACTATACAAGTAGTTTCCCAAAAATAAATAAATTTAAACTATAAAAAAGAAAGCTTCAACTCAACAATTATTTATGAAGAATTTTGATGTAAAATCTTTTAAGAGAAAAAAAAAACAAAAGATGAATTAAACTTTTCTAAAAATTAAAATTAGTTTATGGGGATTACCGTACAACACCGTTGGTACTTACTTAGCTTGTATATAGAAATATTCCATCTAATTATCCTTTCCCTTACGTATCGGATATCTACGAAAAAAAAACGAACAAATATTTTTATTCACAGAAATTTATAAAAATTCACAAATATTTCCTATTTATTTTTTTAGTTTGAATGGAACTATTTAAGAAAAAATTCCTTATAAAATAAAACCCATTAAAAAATTAATTTTGAAATGTAACTCAAATAAAATTACCTGATAAAATATTAATACAAAATAAGTTTAATTAAAAAATTAAATAAATTAGACTATTAATTATAAATTTTAAAAATTATTTTAAATCTAACTAAATTACATATATTTGAAACAATTAATATTACTATAATACATAACACTCATATATGTGTCTATTAAAATACTCTTTTCTTACTTGTATCCATTAGAAAAAAAAAAAAAGCTATTTCCTACATATTACAAATTTTAGGAGGATTTTTTTTTCTCAAACTAATTGTCTGAATCTGCCTTAAAAGCTGCAATAAAGCAACTATTGGTAAGAACTTGGAAGAAGTACTCTGAAACATTTGCATCATTCAATTTTTGTAGTTTAATAATAAAGGAAACTCACTCACTCACTCACTCTCAAGAGGATCTCATCATCACTTTTTCAAGTCACACTCCACTAAGAATCAAGTTCCAACGTTACCATAACCCACACACTCACGTTTTTGACTTTTAGCTCTTTTCTAACATTAACCGTTGAGCCTAACGGTCCCACCACACTACAACTGCACCGCCACATTTCAAAAACGTTACGGCTATAAACGCCGTCTTTTCCCAACGGCTCCAAGCACCACTCTACTACATTTACCATTTACACTTCACTCGTTAAACCATTCAATACTCACTTCTCTCAAATTCAAATTCACATTCAAATTCACATTCACGTTCATGGATTGTTTTTCTTCCCCTTATCACCACCACCACCACCACCACCACAACCACCGCTCTCGAACCAAGTCATCGTCGCGTTCGGTTCGCAGAGACGAGAACTCGGTTCCGGTCGAGCCTCTTCGAATTTCCATCGACTGTGTTCAGTCACCGCCGGCCACCACGGCCAATCCTTCGTCGCGGTCTCCGCTCTCTCTCCTCCGATCTCCGACGAGCTCTCTTCCGCTCAGGGAGCTTCTCCTTCTTTCCCCTTCTTCCGCGCGGAGATCCAAAGCGCGGTTCGACGATGAGGCGCCGGAGGCCGCAGGAATGCGGCGCCGGTGCAAGAACATGGCGGCGTCGCCTAGGAGCTCGAGGCGGTGGAGGCGCGAGGAGAAGGAGGGAGGTCCGGTGGAGGAGGCTGTGAAACAGAAGAAGAGGAGGCACAGCGGGAGACACAGGAAGGAGAGGCTTAGCTTGGTTCCTTTTCAACCACCTTCAACTTCATCTCTAAGTATGAATAAATGCAGTGTTCTTAATTATTAGGTTTTAAGGTTATAAATGTTAGTTAGGAATGCTCATAAATTCTATTTAGCTTATTTAGGTGATTAATCTGACAAATGTTTGATAGTAAAATCTACCTTGTGGTCACACATTCTATTGATGAGTAAGATAACAATATCAACTTTCATTAGATGTGTAAATATGTCCAATACAGATATTTGTTTAATTTATGTAATTTTTCTTTTACTTCAGACTAATCATAGGTCAACTTAAAAAAGTAGTTGATATAATTATGATTGAATAATTATGGAAATGTTAAGTTTCATAAACTAAATTCCCTTTTATCTTTTGTTATTTAACATTTTGGATGAGGAGATAGATAGTGCTGCAGTAAAAGGCAGGAAATATTTCTGGCTCTAGTAGTTCATAAAGTAAATTCTAATTGTAACAAGTTTTGTAAATCTAATTAAATTTTTTATATTTTATTTCAGTAAATTCGGAGGGTAGTTTTATGAGATATGTATTTTTTTTTTCTGTAATTGGATGTTCTTTATGAGGAATGAGTTATTTAACTGAATTTTATGATTCTTTGAGACCGGAACAGATTTTTGCATTTTTGAAGGTAACATATACTGACACACGAAGCTAAATTTTTTGTTACAAAATTTGGTGGTTTGCTAGATTTGTGTAACAATTTAACTGAGTTTAACTCTTGTTTGTTGCTTTGTTTATTTGATTTCATTTAATGTTATCATGAAACATAGTATAAATGCATTGATGCGTTTACTTTGGTTTGATGTTTAGAAGCTGATGAAGAGAATGGGGCTGATCTAGATCGTGTTGGGGCGTTGATCACTGATTTGATTATGTGGAGAGATGTTTCGAAATCGACCCTTTGGTTTGGTTTCGGGTGTCTTTGTTTCTTGTCTTCTTGCTTCACTAAAGGAATCAACGTTAGGTCTGCAGCTTCTCTCTCTCTGAGTGCTTCTTCTCTTTTTGTGTGTCTCTCTAGTAGAAGAGTCTGACACGTTCCCGTGCTTCCCATTTCAGCATTTTCTCGGCCATATCGCGATTGGCAATTCTATTGTTGGGTGTTTCCTTCTTCTCAAACTCAGTTTTCCAAAGGTAACACAAGTTTAGGTTAGCAATTCTCTTGTTTTTCTTTTGAATTTGGATGTACGTACTTAAGGAATTTGTGTGTGAATGTGTTCAGAAACCAGATTGAGAAAAGGAGTTTTGCCAAGCTGAAAGAAGATGACATTTTACATCTTGCAAAATTGATTCTTCCTGCATTAAATTTTGCATTTTCAAAGACTAGAGAGCTGTTTTCAGGAGAACCGTCCATGACCCTGAGAGTAATCTCTTAAACCAGAATCTTGGTTTCCTTATTATTTGCAAAATTTCTTTTTGAGCGTTAGTTTTTCATCAGATTGTATTTTAACTCTTTTGTTGCAGGTAGCTCCTTTCCTTCTACTTGGAGCGGAGTATGGTCATCTTATTACAATGTGGAGGCTCTGTGCCATTGGTGAGAACATCATGAACTCTATCCTATTCCGCATTATATTTGTGTTCTACTAATGCATATCTTACTAACTTGTTGTATACATACATGAGCAGGATTTTTTGTCAGCTTCAGTGTACCAAAGCTTTATTCTTGTTATTCGACTCAGATAAACCAGCGAGGTATAATTCCAGCTTCTTATTGACAACATTTTAGGTTGATCCAGATTTGGATTTTACACTAAGGTTTTGCTATGCAGTTGAGTGCTTGAAATTGCGATTGTTGGACACATGGAGTGTTTGTACTCACAAGAAGAAAGTGCTCGCTTCGGTGCTTGTTACCTTCTGGAATCTATCTACAATAAAGACTCGAATTTGCACAGGTAACTCTCCAGTAAGCTACTTGTTGATGTAATTTTAACTTATTAGATTTGTCTGACATGAGTTCACTGACTTTTGCAAAATGATGTCTTGCCGGAAATGTCTGGCAATTGACTTTTTAGGCATCAACAATCTCCAAAATTGTAACGCCTAATGCTAATCTCATCTAACTTGGAATATAAAAAAAGTGTTTACTGAATACAGACTTTTTCTCCTTACATATTTACAAGTCCAGTTTGTCTATTGAGATTTTGGGTTTTACTCTGTTATGCCTTTAAAATATACTAATCTTAATACATTAAAAAAAATATATAATTTAAAACATTAAAATCAGTGTACATAAGTTTATATTAAAAGCACAATAGAAAAAACACAAAAAAAACTTGGTAAAAATCCAAATTCCATATTTACTTAGTGGAAAGTGACCTTAAAAGATTATTTCTGTCTCAAAGTCTGGTGATGTAAAGTGACATGTACATATGGCAACATTGTACTGAGAGTTGATTCTTATGACGTAATTTTCTTTGCAGCATTTATATTGCTTGTAATACTCAGATATTTCCGGCAAAATATCATGGAAAATGTAGAAGCTGATGAAGTGGCAGAGAAGGAACAGCATCAGGCATTGGTAGTGGTGGCAGAGCCTGAGCAAGAGGAATCGCGGCATGCACTGGTGGTTGCTGAACAAAAGCACCAATGCTAGAAACTTTCTTCATCCAGCCATTTCTTTGCAGTTTAAAATTAACAGTAAAAACGTGCTTTCAAAATCAGCCAATCGAAAGCCATTAATTGTCCTAGTCAGCCTGTTCAATAAATCACGTATCCATTCATATTTTTACACTTAGCACGAATGTATCCTGCACCGATAGACGGGGCATGTCTTTGTAGCTAGGTGAAAAATAATTAATGTACTTTTATTCCAGTAAATGACTCAAGTCAGTGCAGAAATGTATTAAATATTAACATTAATAATTCGGTGAAAAATAATTAATGTAATTTTATTGCAATAAATTACTCAAGTCAGTGCACAAATGTATTAAATATTAACATTAATAATTCATGTGCAAGTAAATCTGGCTGACGTCTCATGAATGTATAACGCAGCTGAGTTATTCAACATTGGGAAGTTTCATATTTGCTGCATTAAACATTCCATTTCTGGTGACAGTAATCTTTTACTTCCAAAGGAGCAAAAGATCTTGCCACCTATCCGCAAAATATAGATCCGAATAAGATCAATAGGAGTATAGTATAATATGAGATATGTACTAATAAATTATGTGTGAACTCATATATCTCTATTCAAAACAAACTAATGTTGTTTTTGTCTTCCATATATAACTCTTATTCCGTTTTTCCTTTATGAGAAATAAATTTTTCGATATGTTTTATGGAAAAGCGAAAACCTAGTACATTGAATTGAAATATTCTCTAAAAACTGCTAGGCTAGATATCTTTTCTGATATGATATTTGTGCGTTATGTATTTCAATATGTATATTATTATTGTTTATATTTTGTTCCATTATATATGTTACTATGGGCTTATAGCCGACTGAATGGTAAAGGTGCAGAAGAATCGGCCGACCGATGATATTTCTCAGGTCAGTGAACCGATCGGTAAAAGAGCCGTTAAGGTAATCAATAGTAATAATTATCGGGGAGTTAATGAAAATAATTGTCATTTATTGACAATTAATAATCTCATTTATGGGTGATTAATGAGTCAGACCTGACGGTAAGCTTATTATAATTTATAAATATTTGTATGACAAAGAAGACAAGTAACTTTTGACTGAACTTTGAACTCTGATAGATATCTTGATTACAAGATTCCTATGCGAGGTCACTGACTTGAGCGTCGGAGTGTCTTTTACAGGCACCCTCCCATGCAGCTTGAACAAGAAGAAGAGAGAAGACATCGCAACTGGATGATGGAGCGGACAACTTTAAATGTTTTGGATTAGGGTTCTAAATCCTGCCTGTTACTATGGGATCATAGCCGACCGAACGGTAAGGGTGCAGAAGAGTCGTCCGACCGATGATACCTCTCAGGTCAATGAACCGATCGGTTAAATCAGCCCGACCGTTGATACCTCTCAGGTCAATGAACCGATCGGTTAAATCAGCCCGACCGATGATACCTCTCAGGTCAGTGAACCGATCGGTTAAGTCAGCCGTTAAGGTAATTAATAGTAATAACTGTCGGGGAGTTAATGAAAATAAGTGGCATTTATTGACAGTTAATGTTGTCATTCATTGGTGGTTAATGAGTCAGACCTAACGGTAAGCTCATTATAATTTATAAATATTTGTCTGGCAAGGAAGACAGTTAACTTAACTTGAACTGAAACTTAGAGCTCTGATATATAAATCTTGATTACAAGATTATTACGCAAAGTCACTGACTTGAGCGTCGGAGTGTCTTTTGCAGGCACCCTCCCCCGCGGCTCGGACAAGGAGAAGAGAGAAGACAACACAACTGGACATCGGAGCAGACAACTTTGAATGTTTTGGATTAGGGTTCTAAATCCTGCCGAAACATTTTGGCGCCCACCGTGGGGCCGAGTGACATCCCCTTTTGGCCACTAGGAGCCAGACGAGCACTTGGTCTCAAAATCACTATTTCGTTCGGGTCCATCTATCAGCCCTATCGGTGACGGCAAAGAGTCTCGCCACTAATATTAACCAGTTTATGCACTTATAAGCTTTTGGCTTTGCTCAATCATACACATATTTTGATAATTATTTTCTATTTTATCCTTGGCTGACTAATTCAATTCAATATCTTAATTTCATATCATGTTGTTATTAAGGATTCATTCGGGAACAAACAGAGTCCAAGGGCATACCCATCATTTTCTCAGATTTAAAGATCGACATCAACGTTCTCTGCCGTTCAGATCCAACGCAGTTAAAATCTAGCTTCTCCATACAACTTCTCCATAGTTTCCCTATTGAATATGTGGGAACCGCAACCGAGAAAAGGATGTGGAGAAATCCTTTCAGAATCTCCAAAAACTACAATCAAAATATCACATCTTTCTTTTAGAAGTAAATTAAATTCAATATAATTAACTTTTTCTTCCATTTTATGAACACGTGCCTACCGCCATCATTGTGGTACAATTACTTCTTTATGGGAGTCGTGCAAATCACTACTTTTGAGAACAAAGTAAACAACTTTGTCAGTTAAAGGGTTGTTAGGAAGAAAAATTAATGGAATCCTTATCTACGGCATAATAAAAAAGCATGCCACTAATATATCAAATTTTTTGGATAATTGGCACTTTCCTGTCTAGTACTAACATTTTCCAATGTCAGAAAGGAATAAAGATGTTACGGTGAGAAGGGTTCCAGAGAGGGAAGAATGTTTATGCCGCCCGGATCTTCCAACTCACCCGGGAGCAGGGCCATAAACCCAGCGGCGAAATCGTCCGAGTGCCTTCCAGCGCGTTACGATGGCGAAGGTGAAGGTGCTCAACTCCTGAACCCCCAGGGCGTTCACCGGGGACCAGGCGGCCGGTTTCAACATCAACGCTTTTCAAATCAAACATGATTCAATTCTTATTATATATTCAAAGGCTACTCGATTTTAAGAGTTTTTCTAGTTTCATTACTTGTGGAATTTTCAGCTAGACACCTCAACTCTTATTTAACACCTCCCGAGCGGAGATGGTTTATACAATCATTGTCAACATTTATTCTTTTGTACAGATCGGAAGTGCAGGTGATAGGACCGTACGCTTGCTCAGTAACCCGAATGCGAGGTTACCTTGACCTGAGTAGAGTTGTCCCTCGGTAACCAGAATCGGGCTTGTTTATTGGAACCGATCGGCGATGCCAAAGAGTCTCACCACCAACGTTAACCAACTTAGGCTGAACGGTCTCACTTGCTCGTTCATCCGTCCTCAACATTTTGACCGAGCGGTCACGTACGGCCTCAACATTTTGCTCGAGCGGTGATGTCCGGCATCAACATTTTGACCAAGCGGTCACGTCCGGCCTCAACATTTTGGCCGAACGGTCTTACTTGCTCGTGCGTCTCGCCTCAACATTTTGACTGAGCGGTCACGTCCGGCCTCAACATTTTGGCCGAACGGTCTTACTTGCTCGTGCGTCTCACCTCAACATTTTGCCCGAGCGGTCACGTCCGGCCTCAACATTTTGGCCGAACGGTCTTACTTGCTCGTGCGTCTCGCCTCAACATTTTGACCGAGCGGTCACGTCCGACCTCAACATTTTGGCCGAACGGTCTTAATTGCTCGTGCGTCTCGCCTCAACATTTTGCATGAGCGGTCACATCCGTCCTCAACATTTTGACCGAGCGGTCACGTCCGGCCTCAACATTTTGCCCGAGCGGTGATGTTCGGCATCAACATTTTGGAACGAGCGGTCACATCTGGCCTCAACTCAAACTAAATCCAGTTACATTTTTCTAACCGTTCGAAATTCTAGTGTTGTTTTTCTTCGGTGCAGATAACAGGACTCTTTATACAAACTACTTGGCCAACTTTGAGCAACCAATCGGCAGGGGACATTTTTCAACTGGGTGAGGCAGATTTCTTTCATGAACTCTCACCTTGGTTTTAAGAAACGCTTCTAGAGAGCTCCTAAGACCTAAATCGAGCGGGTGAGGCAGATTTCTTTCGTGAACTCTCACCTTGGTCTTAGGGCACGCTTCTAGAGAGCTCCTAAGACCTAAACCGAGCGGGTGAGGCAGATTTCTTTCATGAACTCTCACCTTGGTCTTAGGGAACGCTTCTAGAGAGCTCCTAAGACCTAAACCGAGCGGGTGAGGCAGATTTCTTTCGTGAACTCTCACCTTGGTCTTAGGGCACGCTTCTAGAGAGCTCCTAAGACCTAAACCGAGTGGGTGAGGCAGATTTCTTTTGTGAACTCTCACCTTGGTCTTAGGGCACGCTTCTAGAGAGCTCCTAAGACCTAAACCGAGCGGGTGAGGCAGATTTCTTTCGTGAACTCTCACCTTGGTCTTAAGGCACACTTCTAGAGAGCTCCTAAGACCTAAACCGAGCGGGTGAGGCAGATTTCTTTTGTGAACTCTCACCTTGGTCTTAGGACACGCTTCTAGAGAGCTCCTAAGGCCTAAATCAAGTAGCAAAACAAGCTTTTTCGTGAACCCCCGCCTTGGTCTGGAACATTTCAAAGGAACTTTTAGCGCAAAACCCGTTCGGACGATAAAGAACACATGATAGTGTGAATTGAAACTCAGGTATAATCCTCTACCGATCGATATAACTTTACAAACCCAACGCAATATCAAATTTTGCTAGGGCTTGGGGGCTTATGTTACTATGGGATCATAGCCGACCGAACGGTAAGGGTGCAGAAGAGTCGTCCGACCGATGATACCTCTCAGGTCAATGAACCGATCGGTTAAATCAGCCCGATCGATGATACCTCTCAGGTCAATGAACCGATCGGTTAAATCAGCCCGACTGATGATACCTCTCAGGTCAGTGAACCGATCGGTTAAGTCAGCCGTTAAGGTAATTAATAGTAATAACTGTCGGGGAGTTAATGAAAATAAGTGGCATTTATTGACAGTTAATGTTGTCATTCATTGGTGGTTAATGAGTCAGACCTAACGGTAAGCTCATTATAATTTATAAATATTTGTCTGGCAAGGAAGACAGTTAACTTAACTTGAACTGAAACTTAGAGCTCTGATATATAAATCTTGATTACAAGATTATTACGCAAAGTCACTGACTTGAGCGTCGGAGTGTCTTTTGCAGGCACCCTCCCCCGCGGCTCGGACAAGGAGAAGAGAGAAGACAACACAACTGGACATCGGAGCAGACAACTTTGAATGTTTTGGATTAGGGTTTTAAATCCTGCCGAAACACTGCCGAATCATGTTAGCACCCACCGTGGGGCCGAGCGACATCCCTTTTGACCACTAAAAACCAGACGAGCGTTCGGTATCAAAACTTCGATCAAACCCCATCTATTGACTCTGATCGGTGACGACAAACAACGTCAACCAACTTCGCCACTCGCGAGCACTCTGTTTTGTTCAAAACATATCTATATAACCATTTTAAAGTTATTTTATTATTATTGAATAATTTAATTCAAAATTATATTATTCAAAAGATTTATTCAAGAACAAAGTACTGGACTAAGGATGCACCTGAGATGCATATGTTATTCGATTGTTATTCAATATTTATTCAAAATTTATCCTTAATTGGTGCACTTGATGATAAAGTTGCAGGGAGAAAAGGTAAGCGTGGAGCCTTTGAATGCACTTTTCTTGATAAAGCTGCAAGGATGCACTTTTCTTGATAAGGCTGCAAGGAGAAAAGGTATGGTGGAGCCCGGGGTGATATACGAGACGAAACAGAAACCTAAAATAAATAAAAAAATAAATAAAAAAAAAAGTTATCTTGTCTTTTCTATACTCAAGAAATCCACCACACAACATGATTTCAAAAGGAAGGTTGGCAGCGTTGAGTCCCGAGAACGCCTCTCTCCTCATCCAGTAGTCATAAGCCAAGTGCACAGTATCAGACATTCAGAGCATCCTCCAAGAAAAGCTCGAATCTGCCCCCGCCGCTCCTAAATCTCCGTCGCGCCCGGTTTACTCCACAACGACTCCAATTGAACCTCACGGGTCCACTTTGTCGATCTGCTATCAGCGCTTTGGAGTCTGATCTCGCCAAGATCTCCCGCTCGTCATACGACGACCGATGGCAAGGGCTTTTGGCTTAAGGTGGGGGACAATCAGCAGTAGCGGCTACCGTGGAGCGGCGACCAGGGGGAAAACGCGCGGAAGGTTGTACTCCGTTGGTGCGTTCGAGTATTTAATTAACGATTGAGGCTGCGGCTGAGTTATGCTATCCAGATAAGCGTTTTTGGCGAGAAACATACAACAACCGGTTTTTGTTCTAAATCTTCAAACCCCAATAATGGATTATCGTTTTCCCCCTCTTTTTTAAGATTTTATCATGGTGCAGAGGATTGGGTCAGATTGCATTTCCTTTCCCTTGGTGGCGGACAGCGATTCGCTGAACGGAAGGAGGGTGATTAATTGTTCTGTTTGTTTTATTAATTTTTCTGGTAATTGATTAATTCTTGGAGTGGCTTGGATAATGCGAATACATTGGGGATAAAACTACAAGTGGATTCTTGATAACTTCGTGGTGGTTTGTGTTTTCCAAAGTTATTATGTTTTAAAATGATTTTGGCTTAATAAGAAAAAACCCGTAATTTACAATCTTTCCTGTTTCAAGATTGTATTCTAATGCAATCTGAACTTCGCAGAGAGTGCATTTTTTATATATTAGTTTTTAACTTGAAGTGTTGACTTGCGTGTCATTGTTAAACTTCAATCTTTCCTCCTTTGGACACCTTCTGGTACTTTCATTTTAAAAAAGGTTATATGTAGAAGATAAAAGATTCAATTCAATGATTGCGTGAAAACTAATTTGATGGCTGGAACGTGGTGAACGGGTTTCACTTCGGTACAGAGTTTGGCAAGCAGGATATGGAGGGCACGTTCAAGGTGCCACTGTCACACAAGGACTGGAAATTATGCAGGTAACGCTTGCGGAAGCGACGACTGCGGCGCCGTCTGTTCCAGCCTCCTCTTCATCTGCTGCGTCGTCCGAAATCTTCGTCACGATAGCCAAGCTGTTGCTCGTGAACTCCCTGGAATTCCCCGTGGTGGTCTATATCTCTTGGAGGGAGACGCGAGCGAGCGGTGGAGTTTAGCTCGCCAAAGGCGTCGAGGCACGTGTCCTGGGATGCATACCAGCAGGAGCTTATTGGAAGAATTGTCGAACGGATTTCTAGGGTGATTAATCTTGCTCCTTTACATGTTGCGGATTACCCAGTTGGCCTATTTACACAGATGTTGGCATCAAGGAAGATGCCTACGAGGCGTTCATCAAAACTACAGAGGTCGCAAAGTAATCATGATTAAATGTCTTTAGCTTTTTTGCAGGCCTCAAAGTGTTATAAAACCGAACATGGTTTGCTTGTTCCGCCATCTGGCCTCAACTCTTATTTAGCTAGCGTTGAGCGGTGATAATTCATATGGTCGTCATCATCTTCTATTGTTCTTTTATGAAAGTCAAAGGATTCATAATCGGGAAACACGAGAGATATAATTACAAAAGTTCTCCTGTTACACTCCGTAAAATTCAAATTTAAGTTCTAGTTCGGATATAACGACGGTCAAATGGAAATTAAAGTCAACCACTACTTAATAGCGGCGCGATCAAATTGATATTTTTATTTAAATATAAATTATTTTTTTATTATATCTCGCAGGTCACAAGACTCTAAGACTCTAAAGCAGTTACATTTCGACCGAGCGGTCACGTCTATATTCTTGATATTATCTTGCAGGTCATAAGACTCTAAAGCAGTTATATCAAGACCGAACGGTCTCACTCGCTCGGTCGTCTGGCCTCAACTCAAACTAAATTTTATCAGCTACATTTTTCTGACCGTTCAAAAGTTTAGTGTTATTTTTCTTCGGTGCAGATGACAGCACTCTGTATAAAAACTACTTGGCCAACTTTGAGCAACCCATCGGCAGGAAACATTTTTCAACTCGGTGAGGCAGACTCTTCGTGAGCTCTCATCTTGGTCTTAGGGCACGCTCCTAGTGAACTCCTAAGACCTAAACCGAGCGATGAGGCAGTCTTCTTTTGTGAACTCTCACCTTGGTCTTACGGCACGCTCCTAGTGAACTTCTAAGACCTAAACCGAGCAGGTGAGACAGATTTCTTTCGTGAACTCTCACATTGGTCTTAGGGCACGTTCCTAGTGAACTCCTAAGACCTAAACCGAGCGGTGAGGCAGATTTCTTTTGTGAACTCTCACCTTGGTCTTAGGGCACGCTCCTAGTAAACTCCTAAGACCTAAACCGAGCAGGTGAGGCAGATTTCTTTGGTAAACTCTCACCTTGGTCTTAGGGCATGCTGATGGACAAATTTATGAACACCGAAATACGGCGTCACAAACTTGTTTTACAATCGGCAAGTATGACCGAATCGTTTCAAGTAATAAACTTGGTAAGACCAAGTATCGTTCTCCCAAAGGACTCACGGCCTAGTTTAGTTATGTGATTCCTTGATTAGCTAAGACTTAAGGACGAAATAATTGGATTTTTTTATGCAAAAGACGAAAATAAACATGTATGCATGAGGTTGATCAATGGCTAAAACAAAAATACAAATACTTTCAATGGAATATATGGATGAGTATATTGTTGGGGTTCATCAATTTCATCTTATCCACTCTCATATATTTTAGGAATTCAACATTCAATTCATCATTGTTAATACCACTCTCTAAATTACCTTTCAAGAAGGCTTCTCCCTAATTACGAGTTCATACTATTCCTAGCATCCCTAATAATTAGTTTATTCAGCGCAGGAGCTTAACGGCAACCAATATACTATTGGGAGAAATTCCCCAGATCTAGACTTCCCCGTACATTTCCGTATCGACAAAATCAATAATCATGCAGTGAATGAGTTAAACAAAGCAAGCATTGAGCAAAGAAGGAAAACCCTAACTAATGATGAAAGAAAGCATAGGTCTTAAATATAAGATGTAAAAACAAATTCCATATATGAGAGTTTCATAAGACTACATTTATTCCCCCAACAACAATACAAGGTTTAGTTCACCATATTCATGGTGAAACTAGATGAACAATAATGAAATAAGGAAAGATAAAACCCTAAAAAGGTGAAGAGGTAGCCTAAGCATCCAAGATCCTCCTTCAAAGGGGTGGAAGAGAGAGTATTTGCTTCGTCACAGCCAAAGATACAAACCCTAGGAAACCCTAAAGCTTATATACTATTCGTAAATTACAGAAAAATTAGGCCCAAGCCCATAAAAGTGCCGCTTAGCGGTAAGTGCGCGAGCTCGGTTCTTCCCCTCAGCGACCATTTTGCCCCTCACCTTAAAACCTGCACAAAAACACTGAAATCAAGCATAAACCTGTCCAGCTCTCTTATTTCTGAAAATATGAGTAAAAGCATGATTTCAAGCTAGTTTCTAAGTATAAAGGTTGCTTTTAGTATCAATTTTAAGCATGAAAATAATAGTTTTTCAACTGTTATCACATGCTCCTAGTGAACTCCTAAGACCTAAATTGAGCGGTGAGGCAAATTTCTTTCGTGAACTCTCACCTTGGTCCTAGAGCACGCTCCTAGTGAACTCCTAAGACTTAAACCGAGCAGGTGAAACAGATTTCTTTCGTGAACTCTCACCTTGGTCTTAGGGCACGCTCCAAAGAAACTCTTAGTGCAAAACCCGCTCGGACGATAAAGAATGCATGCTAGTATGAATTGAAACTCAGGTAAAATCCTCTACCGATCGATATAACTTTATAAACCCAACGCAATATAAAAAATTTTGCTAGGGCTTGGGAGGCTTATGTTACTATGGGCTCATAGCCGACCGAACGGTAAAGGCGCAGAAGAGTCGGTCGACCGATGATACCTCTCAGGTTAATGAACCGATCGGTAAAATCAGTCATTAAGGTAATCAATAGTAATAACTATCGGGGAGTTAATGAAAATAATTGTCATTTGTTGACAATTAATATTGTCATTTATGGGTGATTAATGAGTCAGACCTAACGGTAAACTTATTATAATTTATAAATATTTTTCTAACAAAGAAGACAGGTAACTTTTGACTGAACTTTTAACTCTGATAACTAATCTTGATTACAAGATTACTACGCGAGGTCATTGACTTGAGCGTCGGAGTGTCTTTTGCAGGCACCCTCCCCCGCGCCTTGGATAAGGAGAAGAGAGAAGACAGCACAATTGAACATCGGAACAGACAACTTTGAATGTTTTGGATTAGGGTTCTAAATCCTGCCGAAACATTTTGGCGCCCACCGTGGTGCGCCAAAATGTTTTGGCAGGATTCAATTCCTTAATCCGAACATTCAAAGTTCTCAGCTCCATCATCCAATTGCGTTGTCTTCTCTCTTCTCCTTGTCCAAGCCGCACGGAAGGGTGCCTGCAAAAGACACTCTGACGCCCAAGTCAGTCTTTGCGTAATAATCTTGTAATCAAGATTTGTCATGAGATTCAAATTTAGTTAAAAGTTACCTGTCCTCTTTGTCAGACAAATATTTATAAATTATAATGAGCTTACCGTTAGGTCTGACTCATTAATCACCAATGAATGACAATATTAATTGTCAATAAATGACAATTATTTTCGTTAACTCCCCGATAGTTTTTACTATTGATTACCTTAATGGCTGATTTTACCGATCGGTTCATTGACCTGAGAGGTATCATCGGTCGACCGACTCTTCTGCACCTTTACCGTTCGGGCGACTTTGAGCCCATAGTAACAATACAGAATGTTAATGCAAATATTTAGTTATTAATGTTGAGTGGTGGATATAATTTTACTATATTAATATTATATGTGATGTGATAAAATATATACATAAGAATTTTATTATATTTATATTATTAAGGTTTAATTGTTTAGTTTGTCCTTATTTTCATTGTTGTGTCCCTAATTATATTAAAAACGAAAATATTCTTTTCTCTCTAGGTCAAAGAGAAAGAAAGAGTTGGGTTTGCATCGCGCTATAAAATTAACGGAATAAATTTAATTATGTACATTACACAAAATATGAATGACACTTTTTTAAACCTATTATTAATTAGGATAGAATATTATATAATATTTCTTAAATTTCACACAAGAAAATGAACATAATATAATAGTTTTGTTTTATACTAGTGTAATTAAATACGAATTTAGTTCAAAGACAAGTTTTATGTCACTAGATTTATTAACTACGTGGTATTCTTAAACTAAAAAGTGATAAGTATAAGATATAGAAGGGAATTTTTTTTTTCCTATTTTGGTTGGATGAACATTATTTATACTATAATAAAATTTATGAAAAATGGAATTGGTCAAATTCTATCTTTATAACATTCATAAAGACCAACATGTGTACTCAAATATGAGGTTGTGTTGGTTGACATGACAATGTAAGAGATTTACAAAATGTTATTGATGAATAATTTACCACATCTGATAAATCTCTTGTCGTCACTCTTATAATACAATTTTTACCTTTAAAATAAGAATAAGTGGTCTATCAATAAATTATTGGCCATGTGGGTTCAAGAAAAGGAAAGATTGTCAATGGAATAAGGTAAAATGGTAAATTTGATCACTTCTCTTAAGAATAAGAATCATGTTAATTAGAAGAGAAAAAATTCCACTAAATTGATTATAAAGAAAGAGTAAGTGTTTCTTTTACAAAAAGCAGTAACACATGAAGGATTGTCCAAAGTTTAAGAATTGGCTAGAAAATAAATTCAGTAACACATGGACAGAATTCAAAATTCAAATTCAAACTTCAAACACACATTTCACAATCAAATCATTGTAGAAACATCATTCAATCCACACAACCAAACAGATTCAGATTCAATCCACACAACCAAAATAACTGAAAACATAAATAGATAGAGTTAGAAAGGTGGGTTGCCTCCCAGTAAGCGCTTGTTTAACGTCTTTAGCTTGACACTAAGAAGCACTCTGTGGATTTTTGATTTTGGTGAGCTTCTTTCCTCTGTTCCACCAACAACCCTTCCACTGTTTTATAGATATCTTTCTGGTTACCCTGGAGTAAGGAGCTTCAACTTCAAATCTTCCGTCTTTGGTTTTGCTTTTGAAAACCCACAACTTATCTTTCAGTATAATTGGCTCTCCTAATCTGGGCTCCTTGCTTTGCATCAACAACTGGTGGTCATCTGATTTATCACTTACACACATGATTTCATTTGCAGCTTCAGGAATTGCCTTTTCTTCATTACACTGCTGCACATCATCAAATGCATTAAAAATTACCTCCTCATCTTTGTCTTTCAGTTTCAGCGTTCCATCATCCATATTAATGACGACTTTTGCTGTCTTCATGAATGGTCGTCCCAGAATGAGAGGTACTTCTTTGTCTTCCTCCATTTCCATGATGACAAAATCTGCAGGGAATATCAATTTGTCTACCTTTATGAGCACATCCTCTACCACTCCATAAGGATACTTGATTGATCGATCTGCCAATTGTAGAGTCATGCGTGTAGATTTCATCTCCAGATCCCCAATTTTCTCAAACATAGAAAGGGGCATCAGATTTATGCTGGCTCCCAAATCAATTAAAGCCTTTCCAACCGCCAGTTTACCAATGGTACATGGAATTGTAAAACTACCTGGATCTTTAAACTTTGGTGGAAGCAACTTCTGAATGATAGCACTGCACTGGCCCTGTACTTCTATAGTTTCTTCCTCAATATACTTTTTCTTCTTCGTGAGCACATCTTTCATGAATTTCGAATAAGCAGGTATTTGTTTCAGTGCTTCTGAGAAAGGCATCTTGATTTCCAATTTCTTGAAAATATCAATGAAACTCTGGAACTGTCTTTCCTTATCCTTTCTAGAGACAACCATTGGATATGGAAGAGGTTTCTCGTACACATGTTCTTTCTTTTTCTCTCCCTCTCTCTCTTTTTCTTCATCTCCCTGTTTACTCATCTCATCTTTTTCTTCACTCACTTTTTTCTCAATCCCTCTTTCTTCCAGAATTCTTCCTGATCTTGTAGTAATAACATTGCAGTCTGCCTTTGGATTTACTTCAGTGTTTGCCCCAAAGTCTTTCTCTTTTTTTTCTTCCAACTTTTTAGCTAATTGACCCACCTGAATCTCCAAATTCCTAAGTGAGGCTTCTGTACTCTTATGGTTGGAAATTGATACCTGCATAAACTGCTGAAGAGTTTCTTCGAGTTTTGAAGTTCTGTCTGTCAGAGTAGGTTGTTGCTGAAAGTTTTGTGCAGGTGGTCTGTTGAAAGGAACAGCTTGTCCCATACTCGGATGAGGTCTCCATCCTTGATTAAAACTTTGACCTTGATTATAATTCGTCTGAAGACCTTGATTTCCCATATAATTTACTTCTTCATGAGACATGCTTTGCACTACACATTTACCATTATTATGATTTCCTCTGCATAATTCACAACTTTGAACCATCTGATGTTGAGTTTGAGAAACATTCTGCAGTTCTTTAGGTAGCTGAGATAACTTCTTCATTAATGTCTCAAGTTGCTGAGTCATAATCTTGTTCTGAGCTAGTAAGGCATCTTGAGATTGAAGTTGAAGAACACCTTTTTGTTGAAATTGAGCTCTCTCACTCTGAACTTCATTATCATTTGCAGCCATGTTTTCAATCAGTTCATGTGCTTCTTCAGGCGTCTTCCATTTGATACTACCTCCAACTGATGCATCTAACATTAACTTTGTTTGGGATTTCAGCCCTCCAAGAAACAAATTTAACATTGTAGGCTCATCAAATCCATGAGTAGGAGTTTTTCTCAGTAGGCCTTTGAATCTATCCCATGCTTGACCTAGAGTTTCATCAGCATCTTGTTGAAAAGACGAGATCTCCTGTTTTCCCTTATTGACTTTGGACTGAGGGAAGAATTTATTCAGAAATTTAGCAACCACATCATCCCAGACTGTCAGACTTGTCTCTGGAAAGGAATTCAGCCACATTTTTGCATTACCAGCCAATGAGAATGGAAATAAGCTGAGTCGGATTGCTTCATCTGGAACCTGATGAATCCTCACTGTATTACACATCTCCATGAAAGTAGCCAAGTGAGTGTATGGATTATCGTGGGATAATCCATGAAATTGATTGTTCTGCACCAGATGAATAAGAGCTGGCTTCATCTCCATGTTAGCAGCATTCACCATTGGTCTTGCAATACTGTTGAAGTGCAGAGGTCCTGAGAAAGTATTATAATCTGCAAGAGTACGTCTTCCTTGCCCAGAACCTTCTCCAGTACGATTGTCTTCCATTTCTTCTCTTTCTTGATCAGATGAAGAGTTAAGATTTTCTTTAGAAATAGCAGAGGCTTCTCTGGATTCTCTACTTTGTCTCCTTCTTCTACTGTTGTTCCTTCGAGCAGTTCTTTCAATTTCCGGATCAAAAAGTAGATTTTCAACCTGTTCTCTGCTTCTCATACAAAACACAAACAAAAAAGAAACAATCCAAAAAGACACAATTTCTACAGATGATAACAATTATGCACAAGAATTCAAATACAATCACAATAAACACTTAAACAAAAGATAGCAAAAATCAACTAAACCAGATACACAACAAACAATCAACGAAAACAAAAACAAATCCTCGGCAACGGCGCCAAAAACTTGTTGAGACCTCGGCAAGCGTACCGGATCGTTCAAGTAATAAATCAGTAAGTCCGAATATCGTTTCCCAAGAGATTTGTTATGTTTCACTAATTGTTAAAGTTTACTAATTTAGCGATTAATAAACGTAATTTAGTAACACAGATGAATTTTAGCATGCAGATGAAATTAAAATGGTAAAAACAGTCTACTTAAAGTTCACTGGGGTTGAAATTCAAGTTCATCACTCAAGTAATTTTTCTACTAACACAATTTCTCAAAATTAAGCATCAACATCCTAGGCGCATGCAGTCCTGATCTCTCAGATGACCGTTCAGAATCATTCAAACTAAATCCTAATCTCTTAGATAATTCAGTTATCAGATTTGCCTTAATCACAATGTCACAGATGACTAAAAATTTCCTCCTATGTCTAGGACTCGAAATCCTTTAGCAGTTCTATCCTAGGTCCGCGGTCTCATACATTTCTCAATGATTTAACCGTTCAAATAGCTCAGATTCTCATCATAGGCATGAATAATAAAGATAGAACACAAAATTCATACAAGATCTGCATTAATATAGAAATTACAAAGAGTTTCAGAAATGTACTCTCAACCCCAGTGAAATGGAGTTCTAGCTACACATATACATCATAGACGCGATAAAGGATGGATTGGATGGTAGAAAGTGTTGAAATTCCACTCCGGAGCACCCAAAACGAGCATGGACGCGAGCTGCAGAGTCTCCCCTAGCTTCTCCCCTCCAGAACTGCCTCCCTCTGCCTCTGGATCGCGTCTTTAAAGAGATAAGTCGTAAGTGACTTTTCGCTGGGTGAAAGGAATCCACTCGCTGGGCGAGTGGGCTAGCTGGGCGAGTTGCTCCAGCTCGCTGGGCGACTGGCTCGCTGGGCCACTGGTTCCTGGTCGCTGGGCCACTGATGCGCTCTGGCTGGGCCACTGGTGCGCTCTGGCTGGGCCACTGGCTCGCTGGGCCACTGGTTCCTGGTCGCTGGGCCACTGGTTCACTTCTGGCTGGGCCTCTGGTGCGCTCTGGCTGGGCCACTGATGCACACAGGGTCTCTTTGATATTATCCAATCCTTATTCTATTGCAAAAATAAACACACAAAAGCATCAAAACACATTTAAACATTACAAACTATATTTACATCATCAATTATATACTTTTCACGAGAATTAATACTAAAACTTACTCAAAAACACAACATTTTAAGTAACAAAAGCAAGTAAAGTTTACACCTATCAGCCATCAGAGATGAAACTTAGTTTAATAATTCGTTTTATTTTATGTTTTAAGAAAATCTTTTATGTTCCTTGTTTTAGTAAGAACTTAATTTTCATTTTACACTTTCACTTTTGGGTTTGTGTTTTAATTTCATGGATTTTGGTTTTACTTTATTGAACAAATAAAAGTTTATTGGCTTTAGTGAACTAAGTGATGGTCTTTACCATGTTAATTTACAAAACAATGTTACTTCTAACTCTACGCATTTTTTCAGTAGGTTAAAACTATGTTTTGAAAGAGAATTCTTCTATGTTGTGGCATCGAAGATTGAAAAATATTTCTATTGAGAGAATTAAACAATTAGTAAATGATGGAGTACTTAATACTTTAGATTTTGTTGATTTTGAGACTTTTGTAGATTGAATTAAGGGTAAGCCAACTAAGAAGTCCAAAAAAGATATTGAAAGGAGTTCAAACATATTAGAAAATATTCATACAAATAATTTGAGATACTTCATCGCCTGTATATAGATGATTGGTAGTGATATATGTATATTTACTTTGTTCTAAGAATGAAACTTTAGATGACTTGAAAGTTTTTAAGGCTTCAATATATATTGTAGAAATCAAATTAAGATTGTGAGATTAGATAGTGGTGAAGAATATCATGATAGACACTCATAATGGATAGACATTTAATCTATTTGCAAAATTTCTTTAAGCAAAGTTGTGTGAGACGTTTGTGTTAGGTGTGGGTGAGTGGAGATCTTGTGGTTGAGTGTGGACACTTTAGAGGCATGTGAGTGTGGAAAAGCCAACATGAGAAAAAAAAAGCTAACAATTGGTATTAATTAGCTAAGGGAGATGGTGACCAACCAAGAATTAAAGATTTGTTTGGAACCTTTATAAAAAATCGTGGTACATTCTTAAGAAAATGTTGCAAGGATTACACAAGTATTGAAAGGTTAATCTCTTCTATGTCAGCCATGAGTATGGGAAACTAGATTGAGGCTCAACCTCCGGTTCATCAAGATTGTTAAGATTCATCTTCCATGATTCTTGACAGAACCCATTTGCAATTTCCATCTTTTTTTTATGGAACCAATTTCAGGGACTGACATGCTAAAGCTTGACAATTTTTTGAACTGGAAGGTACACTAATTCACCATAGAGCTCGGTTGTTATTGTTGTTTATGAAAGGTAAAACTTTTTGTGTGGAAATGTTACTATATCAAGACATGTTACTTCCAACGCAAATCATAGATACATATCTTACAAGATGTGGGCCAAGTTTGATAATGGAGCCTCTGATGATCATGTGGCTAAATTGACAAGTTTAAAATAGGAAAGTTCTTTAGTTGAATACTTAGAAAAGCTTGATAAAATTTTGGATAAAGTAATGTAAATGGAGATATAATTTTAAGTTTTTTTATTTCAAGTTTAAAATTAGAACAACTTTTCCACTTACATGGACCTACTTCAATACAAGAGATTGTTTTGTTGGCAACATTGCAGGAGGAGGTGTTAGAAGAATTGACAAAGAAAATCAAAGGAACATCTAAGAGTAATTTTAAGGACCACTTCAGAACTTTTTCCTTCTTGGTCAACATCAACTCAGTACAACAAAACTCCACCCATGTGTACACCCCAACCAAATTCAATACCTAATACTCAAAAACCTATGGTGGGGTCTAATTACAAGTCTTTTGAGTCTGGTTTAGTTTCTAAGATGTGTGATTCCACTTGTAAAAGTGTTGAGGCTTGTGACAGTATTATACAATTTATAGGCCTTGGATTCTTCAATTAGTCCAAGGAAAAGACGCTTTACACCTTGCCTTCTAGTTTGGTTCGATTTTGGTATGGTATGTGTGCATATGCCAAACAACCAAAAATTTTGAAATAGTAAATAACTAGTTTGGTGCCACTCTAAACTTTTTCAGGAGTCCTTTTAAAGTCACTAGATGGGCTCCTGCTAAGCAAACGATTGCTCCTTGCAACCTCTTCTAGCCAAAATGTTTTTGGTAGACAAGATTTCTTCAATAGGCTTCTCATAATGTTGAGTAGCGTGTTTTGTTCTTCCTATTGCTAACTCCATTCTATTGAGAAGTATAAAGGGCAGTAAGTTGTCTTGATTCCACTTTATTCACAAAATTTTATGAATTTAGCCCTCCTCAATCAGATTGAAGCATCTTAATGGAGTTGTTTTTCTGTCAGTATCTTGAACAGTTTGCGTGCTTCAAATGCTTCTGATTAATTTTGCAGATAATAACACCCATTATTTACACTAAAATCATCAATAAATGTTATAAATATTATTTAGCTCCACTAGATGTAGGAGTAATTGGTCCATATAGGTTTGTGTGAACCAAGCTTTTCCCTTTGGAAATGCATCTCTATATTGTTTACTACGAATGCATTCTTCACAAACTCCTGAAGGCAATTCAAATTTAGGAAGTCCTCTAATCATTGTTGAAGTTTTTGTAAGCCTCCAAAGTTTAGAATGCATTCTTCACAAACTCCTGAAGGCAATTCAAATTTAGGAAGTCCTCTAATCATTGTTGAAGTTGTTGTAAGCCTTCAAAGTCTAGATGACCATATCAGTTATGCCAAAGACATGTTGATAGGTTCTTTATCCAAGAACCTAGGAAAAACTCACTCCTTACTTTTCAAACACACACCCCGACAAAGAAATGCTTCTTTTATTCACTTTCAATCAACAGAAAGAATACAGAGAGCTTAACCTCTCCCCCTCAGGACAATGAGTCCTAATCAACAATTCAATAAGGCAAAAAGATCCCTCCCCCAAACTAATCACACCTATTTATACAAGTTCAAAAGCTTTTCCCCGCTCCCCCTAACTGACCAAACAGTTAGACCAACTAACTATGTTTCTTTCTTCTCTCATAGACTAATAACGGTCTAACATTACTCCCCCCTCCTTCAGCAACCTTGTCCCCAAGGTTGAATTCTGGATATTGATCCTGCATCGTTTCCACGTCTTCCCAAGTTGCTCCATCTCTTCCTCCTTCATGCCACTCCACTAATACTTGGTGCATAGTCTCACCACCCTGCTGTCTGGTTCTCCTTTCTAGAACTTTCACTGGCCAATAACTGGGTCCATCAGCCTGTAACTCTGCAGGCAGCTCCCTTTCTATCCTTCCCTTTTCCTCGTGAGGGCATCAGCCACTTTGTTTGAGCTTCCCACCTTGTATACGATGTCAAAATCATAACCCATGAGCTTAGCTATCCAATTCTGCTGGTTGTGGGTTGTGATTCGTTGTTCCAGCAGGTATTTCAAACTGCGTTGATCGGTATATGCCACAAACCGCCGTCCCAATAAGTAGGGCCTCCAGTGTTGAATGGTCATTACCAAAGCCATAAGTTCCTTTTCATACACTGACTTACTTAGAGATCCCACCGATAACGCTTTACTAAAGAAAGCAATAGGTTTTTTATTCTACATGAGTACTGCTCCCACACCTATTCCTGAGGCATCACATTCCAGCTGGAACTCTTGGTTAAAATCTGGAAGAGTCAAAACTGGTGCCGTGGTTATGGCTGTTTTCAAATTCTCCATGGCCGTCTATGCTGCTGGTGACCACTCAAAACTCCCTTTTTTTAGCAAGTATGTCAGAGGTTTGGCCATTCTCCCATATCCCTTCACAAATCGGCGATAATAACCCGTGAGGCCTAGAAACCCCCTCAAAGCCTTTAAATTCCTTGGTTCTCCCCACCCTAACACCGCCTGCACCTTCTTCGTGTCCATCTCCACTCCTCTTTCAGATATTATGTGTCCTAAGTAGCCAATTTGTTGCTTCCCAAACTCGCATTTACTTTGGTTGGCTACCCATTCCTGTTGTCCCAGTAACTGCAACACCGAGCCCAGCTGTTCGAGGTGATCTCCCCATGTCCGACTATACACGAGGATATCATCGAAAAAAACTAGTACAAATCGCCTGAGGAAGGGCTGTAGCAGGTTGTTCATGGCGTTCTGGAAAGTTGTTGGGGCGTTGGTGAGCCTGAAGGGCATCACCAAAAATTCGAAGTGACCCTAATGGGTGCGAAACGCCGTTTTCGGGATATCTTCCTCTCCCATTCGGATTTGATGATACCCGACCTTCAAATCTATCTTAGAAAAGTATTTGGCGCCATGCAGTTCGTCCAGCAACTCCTCTATCACAGGAATGGGGTACTGATCGGGGATAGTTGCCTTGTTAAGTGCTCGGTAATCGACGCAGATTCGCCAGCTACCATTCTTCTTTTTCACTAGGATAACTAGACTGGAGTATGGGCTTCTGTTGGGACGAATAATCCCCACCTTCAACATATCCGCAACTTGCGTCTCTATCTCCTCCTTCATAAAATAAGAATATTTGTATGGCCTCACGTTGACGGGGTCCTCACCCTTTTTAAGGACAATCCGATGCTCCAAATCACATATCGGAGGCAAGCCTTCTCGCTCTTGAAATACCTCGCAGTGGGTCTGTAACACAGCCTTCAATTTGGTCTGCTGTTCCCCCGTGAGCTCTCCTGGACACGTGTCGTCTCTCTGCTGTTCCAGCTGCCCCACTTCCCATACAAGGAACCATGAGTCAGCATCCACTACCTTCTTCAGTTCCTAGGGTTCCACCAGCTGTCGGGCCAGAGCTGGGTCCCCCTCCACTCTAATCCTCTTGCCTCCCATGGTATATATCATAGACATCTCCCTCCAATTGATAATCACCTCTCCCAACGTTGCCAACCATGCAATTCCCAGTACAACATCTACTCCACCTAGCTCGAAGACGTAAAGGTCTGCCACCACCGTAGTTTCCCCCATGTTGATCGGTACCCCCTCACAACGCCCTCTTGACATCCTCCGCTGTCCGTCCCCGAGACTCATCACATATGGCGTCGTGTCGGTCACCGGAAGTCTCATCTCCTCTGCCACCCGTCGGCTCACGAAATTATGGCTGGCCCCCCTATCAATGAGAATTAGCACTGGCTTCTCTCCGATTCTCCCCGCGAGCTTCATGGTTGTCGGCGACGTCATCCCTTTCGCCGAGCACGCCGACAGTTCCATGCAATCCCCCTCCGGGGATCCACCTTCGATAACCACATCCTCCTCGTCTTCTGCCAACAAGAGTACTCTCAAACCTTTCTCCGAGCAGCGGTGTCCTGGAGTGAAGGGGTCGCCGCACCAGAAGCATTGTCCCTCCTCTCGTCTTTTCAAGAATTCCAGATAGGGCAAATTTCGAACCATTCTCCCCCGATTATCGACATTCCAACCTCCTCCTCGCGTTCGTATCATCGCGTCCTCCACATCTCTCGCAACCCTGATCGCCTCCTCCAATTCCTTGGGGGCCTGGATGCGTACTTGGCCCTTGACCTCTTCCTTTAATCCCGCCAAAAAAAATCCTAGTGTCAACTCCTCCGTCAATCCTTGCGTCTGCCCCAGCAATACCTCAAAATTCCTGGCGAATTCCTCTACCGAACCTTCTTGACGTAAAGTTGCTAATTGTTCGTACACCGTGCCCCGAAACCCTCTCCAAAGCGATTGACCAGTGATGCCTTTAATCCCGTCCAAGACCGGTTCTTGGTTTTGTCTTTCCAAATCTTGAACCAGTAGCTCGCACTACCCTCCATGCTGATATATGCGAGTTCAACTTTATCATCATCTGCCACTTTCTGAATATCGAAAAAGCGTTATGCCCAATTGATCTAACTATGCGGCTCTTGCCCATCAAACCCAGGTAATTCCACCCTCTTCCTCCAATTCTGATGCACTACCCCACTTTCGCGATGCTCGTGATTGTCATTCACGGACGTACTTCACTTTTCTGACCCTCCTCCGTGATTATTCGGGCCTCCGCTCATCATCCTCATCATCTGTTGAATGTCTCCCCTTATCGCCGTTGTTTCCTCTTTAATTCCTTCCACCGTTATCTCCAGGTTATCCAATCTATCCTCCGATGACTGTCCGTCCATCATTGATTCTCTCTTCCTTTTGGATCCGGCAGGTCGGACCAAATGATAGGTTCTTTATCCAAGAACCTAGGAAAAACTCACTCCTTACTTTTCAAACACACACACCGACAAAGAAATGCTTCTTTTATTCACTTTCAATCAACAGAAAGAATACAGAGAGCTTAACCTCTTCCCCTTAGGACAATGAGTCCTGATCAACAATTCAATAAGGCAAAAAGATCCCTTCCCCAAACTAATCACAACTATTTATACAAGTTCAAAAGCTTTTCCCCGCTCCCCCTAACTGACCAAACAGTTAGACCAACTAACTATGTTTCTTTCTTCTCTCATAGATTAATAATGGTCTAACACATGCCATGTTGCTTACTTTGGCTACTGAGCAATTCAACTTTAAATTTTGCAAGTAAACAGGAAAGTCTTGTTACCGATCAGTTTTATTGTAGAATTAGTTCCAACTTAACATCTTTGATTTGACACACTATTTTTCCATCACAATTTCACAGCCCTTCTCTTCTAATTAACGAACGCTCAACTAGTTTTCAAATCAAGCACATACAGAACATTTAAAGTGGTTTTACCTGACATAATTTTTGTTTGAACACTGACTTTATCTCTTCTGTTCTGTGAGTTTGGCCCTCTGCATGGCAATGGTCGGATTTAAATTTCTGTTCTGTGAGTTTGGCCCTCTGCGAGGCAATGGTCAAATCCAGGTTTTAGTTTTCTGTTATCGGCCCTCTGCATGGCAATGGTCGGATTTAAATTTCTGTTCTGTGAGTTTGGCCCTCTGCGAGGCAATGGTCAAATCCAGGTTTTAGTTCTGCGATATTGGCCCTCTGCAAAGCAATGGTCAAGTCGAGATTTTAGTTTTTCTAACGGCCCTCTGCTTGGCAATGGTCGAACCCAATGATCACGCTCACTACATTCATCAATAGGGTTCTTACACCCTCCACGAGGTTGTTACGCCTCATTCATTTATCCATAGGGTTATGACACCCTCCATGAGGTTTGCACACCTCAATTCTCTTAGCCATGCTCATTTTTGTTTAAAATTCCCTGTTGTTCCTTGTTTCATTTTGAAATCCGGACGAAATTAGTGTTTCTTTCTTTACTTAGTCTTTACTCAGATAATACGAAAATATCAATTTTTATATTATCTAGTAAAATCTAAGTAAAGAGGAGCAGCTGTCAACACCCAATTTCGTCCGGATAACTAAATAATATAGGTCTCTCTTTTTTATTGTATCTTATTTTATTTTTATATAATTTTAATTCTGTTTTTGTTATTATTTTATTTTGTTTTTTTTATTGATTTGATTTTCTATATGAGTATTTAAAAAAAAAAAAAAAAAAAGAACGACACGTCCTTGATCACGTACACTCACATCCAATTCCCAAAAAGAAAAAAGGAAAATGGCTCCTCCTTCACGCACAGACACACGCACTGCCCTTTTGGCTCTCCACCACTCCTCTGCTCCTCTGACCCGTAACCACATTTTTCCTTTCACTCCCCATTCCCCAACTCCATTACCTCCAATACCCATCACCTTCATCCCGGGCCTCAGTGGAGCAACACCTCTATTCTTTTCACACAGCGTCTTCATTATCACCCCTCATAATTCCTCACCAAACCAGATTCAATCTCCAGAATCACTGCCCATTCAAATTTATCTGGCATCAAACATCACCCGCTAACTTCATCTTTAACCTCCATTTTATCTATCGCTTTTCTTTAAAAAGCATTACGCAGAACCCCAACCTTCATCGCCTATTCTTACCATTTTTTCAATCACCAAGCCAAACTCTCACAGGGGAAACCCACTCACTCACCGGATGGCCTCCGCCTAATCCCTCTCCATTCTCTGTCAACACCGAGAACCCCTATTCATCTACAACAAAAAGAAAGGCCAACCACAAGGAGGAGCTCCAGGAGGCACATAACGGCACACACTGTCACTTTCTTTCGGGCGTGAAGTGCGTGGGAGATTTGTTCTCAAGTTCACTGGCTACCCCGTCGCCGACGACTACTACCAGCGTTGTATCACATCGTTGTCGGATACCGCTGCTCGCACCGCGCCGTTCGTCTATCGTTTATTCGGTTGGGTCGCCACTGCGTAGCTTCATTTCTTCGGTCTCTCCACACTCATCACCATTGCACCAACCCAACCTCAACACCCGAAGAACAGAGAAAAACTCACTCATTTTCCTAGTCTCTGCCCACGCAGCTGCGAAGATGAAGAGACGTGCAAGTGTTTCGTTTTGGGGCTGGTTGGGCTGGTTGGCAACGTGAACAATCTGTGCGAGGAGAAGAAGCAGGCTGACATAAGGTGTATGGATCTGAGGTTGGCCTACACTTTGTTCACGGAGGCTAGTGATTTGGTGTGACGGTATGAAGGCTGAGGAAGAGGATGCCTCTGACTCATGAGAGAAGAAGGAGATTTCCACAAATGAAGAGAAAAAAGGAAACCAGGGTTTCTGCTTTGAAAGAAATTGGGCCTGGGCCAAGCTTTTCCTCAATATCGGTTCTAATCTATATATCTTTGGTTTTATTAGATTTTTTTTTTATGTTTTTATTTTACTTTATGCAACCGTATATGTATTTTGCGATTTTTTTTCTTTGATTTTATTTTTTTTCACCGTAATTATTTGTCACACGTACACTTTTCTTGCACAGTTTATTTTACTATTATATTAGTATGTTTTCACATTCATTTATTTTTTTTTTTTATACTTATTTGCCATACTTGCGTAACTACTACTTTTACCTTATATTTTATAATTTCATTTTAAATACTTATGTAAATAATATTGTCATTTTTATAAATAGGTATGTAAATAATATCGTTGTTTCATTTCAAATGCTTAGTAAATATTATTCTTATTTTATATTAAATCCTTACGTAACTATTATTACTATTTTTATAATCTATTTTAAATATTTTTGTAAATACTATTTTTATATTAATAAAAATTACAAAAAAAAAAACAAGAGCAAAAATAAAAAAAACTGAATGGAAAAATCCTAAAAATTTAAATAATGGTGTGAGTGCTCGTGCGACCGTCCGCATCAGTCTAGCACTCAATACCCTCAAATTTCTTAAATAAGTAAATATTCGGTTAAGCACACGTGTGATCGTTCGCATCGTCCTTGTGCTAAAAAACCTTTTCTCTTTCTTAAAAAAAATTTTTGTTTTAAAGGTTAAGCACACGTGTGATCGCTCGCATCGTCCTTGTGCTAAAAACCTTTCCTCTTTCTTAAATAAAAATTACAAAAATCTGTTTCAAAGGTTAAGCACACGTGTGATCGCTCGCATCGTCCTTGTGCTAAAAAACCTTTTCTTTTTCTTAAATAAAAATTACAAAAAGTATGTTTCAAAGGTTAAGCACACGTGTGATCGCTCGCATCGTCCTTGTGCTAAAAACCTTTCTCTCTTATTTAAATAATTAAATAATGATATAAGTACTCGTGCGATCGTTCGCATCAGCCTAGTACTTAATATCTTCAATCTAAAAAAATTAAATAATGATATAAGTACTCGTGCGATCGTCCGCATCAGCCTAGTACTTAATATCTTCAATCTAAAAAATTAAATAATGATATAAGTACTCGTGCGATCGTCCGCATCAGCCTAGTACTTAATATCTTCAATCTAAAAAATTAAATAATGGTATGAGTGCTCGTGCGATCGTCCGCATCAGCCTAGCACTCAATACTCTTAAGTCTTCCTAAATAAGTAGATAACGGTATGAGTGCTCGTGTGATCGTTCGCATCGTCCTAGTGCTTAATATCGTTATTTCTCTTTTAAAAAATAATTAAAAATATTTAAATACCATTCTAAAGGTATGAGTACTCGTGTGACCGTTCGCGTCGGCCTAGTACTCATTACTTTCTTTTTCTCGAAAATATCAAAAACAAATATATAAAATCTTCAAAAATTAAAAACATCTGGCTTTTTTTCAAACAACAAACAGTCTTTCAAGCTAGAACTACGTGATCCTTGATTCTCCATCAAAAGTGGAGATACGTAGGAGCAAGGCTAGTACTTGTCAGGTTCACTTCCCAAAAATCCAAAATCATTTCCAAACAAAATTTTCAAACAATTTCCAAACAAATTTCTCAAATAGATTCAAAAGAACTACGTAACCCTGATTTCTCATTTTGAATGAGGATACGTAGGAGCAAGGTCAATCCTTGTCGGGCCCAAAAAAAACTAAAAAATATATTTTGTTTATTTAGACTTTTATTTTAGGGGATAGTTAAACATTTTGAAAACCACATCACATTCGCGCATTTAGTTAAAGGTACCGCCTTCGGGCAGGCGCTGTAGGGTGCTAATACCTTCCCTACGCGTAACCGACTCCCGAACCCAGAATCTGGTTTTCGTGGACCGTGTCTTATTATTTTATGGTTTTTTCCGTAGTTTTCCAGAATAAACTATGGTGGCGACTCCAAAATCTCTTTTCGAAACCCGTTTCTTTTTGGATCGTCGTCCCGTCGCGATTCCGGTTGCGACAGTAGTATATAAGTGAGTACAAACCTCACCTTACAAGTTGATTTTGTAAGATTGAGTTAGGCTTAAAATCCACTTCTTAACATGGTATCAGAGTCATGGGTTAAAGCGTATCCTAGCTAGACTTTTCATTTGTTTAGCCTATTATGCCAATCGCTATGGGGATATTTATTGTTTGTTGGGCATATTATTCCACCCGCTATCAGACCACCTATTAATATTTAATCATGCTCGAGATGTATATACCTCAGCATGAGATGGGTGTGTTGGAAGTGCCACATTGACTAGAGATAAGGTCAATTTATAGTATACATATGGGTGCAAATCTCACCTTACAAGCCAGTTTTGTAGATCCATAAGTTTGAGCCTATCCTAGCGAGATTTGTCATTTCTTGGGTCTATCGTGCTACCTACTATTGGGCTGTTGTCAGACCACCCATTAACGTGTCTAGTCCCACGCTCAAGATGTATATACCTCAGCGTGAAAGGATGTGTTGGAGACCTCTCATCGACTAGAGATAAGGTAAGTTTATAGTATATAAGTGGGTGCAAACCTCACCTTACAAGTTGGTTTTGTGGGGTTGAGTTAGGCTTAAAGTCTACTTCTTAACATGGTACCAAAGTTGAGTTAAAGCCTATCCTAGCGAAATTTGTTAGTCATTGGGCATATTATTTCACCCGCTATCAAACCAATATCGGATCATCCATTAATGTCTAATCCCACACTCGAGTGTATATACCTTGGCATGGGGGGGTGTTTGAAGTCCCATATCAACTAGAGATAAGACTAATTTAGACTATATAAGTGGGAGCAAACCTCACCTTACAAGCCGATTTTGTGGGATTGAGTTAGACTTAAAGTCCACTTCTTAACAAGGTATCAGAGTCATGGTCTAGAGTCTATCTTAATGAAATTTGTTGTTTCATCGGCCTATTGTGCCACCCGCTATCAAGAAATTTGTTGTTTGTTGGGCATATCATTTCACCCATTATCGGTCCATCCATAATGTGTAGTACATTAACTAATTATAAAGTCAGTTTAGAATATATAAATGGATGCAAACTTCACTTTACAAGTCGGTTTTGTGAGGTTGAGTTAGACTTAAAAGTCCACTTCTTAACATAATATCAAAGTCATGAGTTTGGAAGAGGTAATTTTTAGCTTTTAAATCCTTTAGCTTCAAGTTTTTTTCTTCAATCTCTTGTGCACCAGTTGCACCCGCAGTTAGCTCAGTAATCCCTAACTTAACAACAACTGACATGAGGAAGTTCTCCATCAACATATCTCAATAATCAAAATGATGCCCACCAAAGCAAGGAATTGAAGGCTACACATAATTGTCGTCTGTGACCACTTGAATGTGTTTTGAAAAGGACCTTTCGGAACGTGGCTCTAGATCCACAGTAAACTAAAGGGAAATGAATATGGAAAATAGAAGATAATGTATTTCTTATTAGATAAATAAAATATATATTGACTTTAAATAGTCTCCAATTAAACTACAACTCGTAAAAACATGATGCCCGGATATGCACAGTTACAGCTCCAAAACTACTAAACTGGTTCCTAAAGATTAGGTAGACTAAAAGTAACCTATTAGAAAAGAAGGGAAACAAAAAAGAATAACTGAAAGAGGACAGAGAACAGAAATATAATTATGTCAAATGAACCATACTGTATGCTGGAATTTTCTGAATTCCAGCCTCCATTATTTCCCTCCTTAGATCAGCAGCATGATCCCATCTTTCCTTCTCCGCATTCATGCTCGACAATAGCACATATTGCCCACCCTGTTGTCTCTGCAATTTAAGCATTTTTTTTCCTATTTCTTCGCCTAGTTCTATAGCTCCATGAATCCTGCATGCACCCAAAAAGGCTCCCAAAACAGATACATCAGGCTTAAAAGGCATATTTCTTATGATCTCAGCTGCTTCTTCGACATGCCCTGCTCTACCCAAGAGATCAACCACACATCCATAGTGCTTCATTATTGGTTCTATTCCAAAGTCCTGCCACATTGATCGAAATAACTCCAATCCTTCCCTGACAAAATTTCCACGAGCACATGCTGTAAGAACAGCAACAAGAGTAATGCTACTTGGTTTCAACCCATGAAGCTTCATCTTCTCAAACATGTCCAGAGCCTCCTTCTCTCTACCATTGCAAGCCAACGAAGAAATCATTGCATTCCAAGTGCATACCTTTCTGACAACCATTACTCTGAAAACCTTCTCAGCATTACTCAAGCACCCCATCTTCCCATAAAGATTTATCAACGAAGTTTCCACATTTACTCCTAACTTGGCCTCATTCACCACTACATATCCATGAATTTGCTTTCCACAATCAAGAGCCACTTTACCGTCTAAATTGGCACAAGAAGAGAGCACACTAGCACAAGTAGCCTCATTAGGCTTCACCAAACGAAGCACCACATCCTCATGACTCATCATCTTCCCGAAAAACCGAATTGAGGCACCAAAATTCCCATTCAAAGCAAAACCATTCACAACAGTTGTCCATGAGAAAACATCCCTTTGGGGCATGCGTTCAAAGAATTCCACAGCAGCCTCCATGTGCCCATTTATGGAAAAAGCATTGAGCATTGCATTGCACGCAACAATGCAAAACCTAGGAAATTCTTCAAACACCCTGTGTGCATGAGGAAGGAGGTGGTTTCTTGCATAAAGGGAAAGGAGAGCGGTGAGAATGAAGGGATCAGACAAAAGGCCACGCTTGACAGTTTGAGAGTGAAGGGTAGTGCCCAAAGGAAGAGGGGAAGATTTGAGAAGAGGAGGGAAAGTGTGACTGTTGGGTGGAGCTTGGTTTGCAAGCATATGAGTGAAAAGAAAAACCTTGCGTTTGTGTATAAGATAGGCACTGATGAGGGCGTTGTAGAGGAGAGTAGGCATCCATCGATCACTTAGTGATGATGATGGAGCATTTGAATGATGAAGAAGGTGGCCATTGGTGATTATAAAGGAATGAATTTGCTTCATTTGATTCGGAAGTTTCTTGCACCTTTGTGTTAGTTGCAACAAAAAACCACCTGAGTAACTCATAACACTAACTCTGACAAAAGTTGGAGACCTAATAAGAGAATTGGAGAAACAGTGTTGCCATCGGTTTTCAATGGCGTTTTGAAATCAAACAAATTCTAGAATTTTACTTTGGAAAGGTTACAACGTGAAATTCTTAGAGAATAAAACAATTGGCTATCATGCTCATGACCCAACTGAGAAATAGGAGAAAAGATTGTTGCTTTAGGCCTTCGATGGCGTTCTGAAATCAGATGCAAAAGTTTGAAACTATAACTCAATTCAACACCGTCATCTAAATAATTATATAATCCAATCCAATTTTACTGAAACCACTTTCTAATATCATTTGAGTTTCATGCATTTTGCCCAGAAGTGAAGAAAGTGTATTTATTGCATTAGGTCTTTTTAAACAGGAAAACGTAATTTTTATCTAATTTGTAAAAGAAAAAAAAAATGTTGAACTTGAAACGGTGCGTTTTGTGTTTGTTTGGTCCCATCCCAAGTTGGAGTTTTGCTATAAAAGCGAAAAAATCTCGAGTTTGGAGGGTAAAATTGGAGAATGGACGCTATTGGAAGTGGGTGTTGGGGGCTGTGGAAGTGGAATCCGCTACCGCAGTCTCGACGGCGTCGTGTACGTCGCAATTCCGGTTCGGCGGGTGCAACCGGCGGAGGTGGTTACCGGTTTCCGGTTAAGCAAGCGCTGACCGCGGCCTCCCTCGCCCTCACCGGCGACACAATCGCTCAGCTTAGCAACCGTTGGAAGAAAGCTAAGGAGGGTGGTGACAATATATCTCAGGTGAGCACAAAGATTGTGACTTAGAATATTGTTAATTCAATGAAGAGAAAACAAAATGGTGGCAAAAGGTGTGAATATGTATGACATTTTCTTGTAAAGGACGAGTGGTTTTACGTGAAATTAGTACCATGCGTTACTTCTTTTGAATTTTAGAAGAATTCGTACCCTTTCGGAATGTTGTTTATGTAAATTTAGAATGTTTGAAGGTTTCTGACAGATATTTTTTTAGTGTTACTGCTTGGTCATTTGGATGAACTTATTAACAAGTGGAGAACTGTTTATATGTTTTTCTAGTCACAATTGGTTACTGTTTTATCTGCTATATCTACAGATTCTATATGTGTATTAAATAGATACATGTAGATACATATCCAATACATATCAAACATAGAGATGTGGGTTTTTTTTTAAACGTTTATAATATGTCAGATACATATCTAAATGCATATGAATTTATAAAACATGATAATTGTATGATTGCAAATATGAAAATCGAAATTAAGATCATGCTTCTAGAGCATCACTATGAACAATAAAATTTATTAATCACTATCATCATATATTCTTCCTATTATTGCCTACAAATAAAAATAGTATCAATTTCGTTTCTTTCTTGAGATTGTCCACAACAAGGACAATTTTCATTAGGGACAATGATTCCACGTTTTTATTATATGCATGCTTCTATGTTTCATATTACTTTATTAGATTTCCATAACCTTTTTAAAGGCTTGGATAATTTATAGATACATATTTATCATGTATTAAAAAATACATATTGAATATGGATATGTGAAGTAAATTAATGCATTGGTGTTTCAAAGGTCAGAAACCATGTGCAAGGTCTTTTGATCATGTTGAGATGGTGGATGAGAGCTGCTATTTGTTTTCTTCTTAGCAATTGTTAGATATATTGTGTTAGATATATTGAGTTTTATGTTAATTAGGGAAACATAGACTTTTACTATTGTTTGATATTGGTAGATATTGTTTTTAAGAGAGATTAATCTTATACTTAGTTTTATTATATTCAATAGCAATAATAGTGCTCAGTAAAGATACTTAGAGGGTTTGTTATCATTAACCGAAAAGGACTGTTATAGGATGAACTATGGAGCCACCTTTCAGACCATGATTGGCTACGAGCCCTTCGAATGACTTCCTATGGACTCCTTTTGTATGGTCCTGGTTCTTATGCCTGGTACCAGTGTCTTGACCACTTTCTCCCCAAACCAACGGTACAGAACCTAATGTTAAAGGTACTATGCTTCATTTATAATTATATTTGATCTAATTTACGGGAGCTAGCTGGAATTAAGGATAGATGATACCTTCTATTTTCTCTGTTTCTTCCTCACTTCTGGCAGGTTTTACTAAACCAGATTGTGTTAGGTCCATGTGTCATTGCTGTTGTTTTTGCATGGAACAATTTATGGCAACGGAGGCTCTCTGAGCTTCCAGAAAAATACAGAAGAGATGCTCTTCCAACGTTACTTTATGGTAAATATTGTTGTCTAATTATTATGTATCACAACTTGATCATGCATACTTCACATAGGTTGATGCTAGCATTTGTATCTTGTCTTTGCAGGTTTTAGATTTTGGATCCCTGTCAGTGTATTAAATTTCTGGTGCGCATCTTCATATCCTTCAGTTTAATCTTCTATTTATGTTTATTATTTTCCCTTTTCTATTGAATTAGTTTGAATTTGGAAATTCCAAATACAAATGCAAAGAGGCAAAAAGGTTCTCTTAACAACTTCCCATAAAAAATGCTCTATTACAAATGAGAAAGGCATTTTCATCTGAACGGAACCATAAAATCTTAAGCTGAGCAATTTGAACAAATTCATTCTTATGACATATTTGCAGAATGAGTATTTTTTTTTCCTATTAAATATTCCTACCAGTGCTGGGAGGAGATTGATACTTCTTTTACACCATTTTATTGCTACCTAATCACAATTTATACAGGTATGTACTGTTATTCTAAACCCCTTAGTAGAAATAGGAATTGATACTAAGGGAACTTGAAAGTTGTAACAATTATTAACTCCTTGACAAGTGTACCAAATTGTAGAAATAGTAAAATTTGAAAGTTTAAGTATGGTTCCCCATGAGATTTACATTGTTTAGCAGCCAATGTAATTTTTGTACAAATTTGGACTAAAGACTTAAAGGCAAATATAATTCTAAATTCAAAGTAGTCAAAGCTACCAAACCTAAAATTATACCACTTGATTAGGATAAAAATTCACTAGGGTTATATTCATGAACTCAACTCAATTCACGTTTTCTAACCAATATATCTCTAACATAACTCCAACATTCACATAACAAGCTCACTTGTCCTAATTCCTTAGAGACAAATTCTAAACCTTAATGCAAAAATACTTATTCCCGAGTTCTTTTTTTCACAAGATTTGCATAAAGGGTTGATGTTTAGAATGACCAAGAGATATAAAATTATGTCTAGAATCATATACCTAAGTTGTTCAATCATTCGGGTCAAGTTCTAAAAGCATTTTCCAATGTTTAGAACTAGCCTAAGGCATAGATAACCAAACCACACAACACAGCACATCAAGAGATAATACAAGAGTCATGTAAGAGATTTATATTGCAAAAGAAAAACTGCACGTAGAATAAATTCATTACATCCAATCCCAATGAAAGCACGAATTAACTACTCGTAGACATTTGGAGTACAAAACTTAGCCAAGAGAATGATAAGCTTGAAGTGGGAATTCCTTCCAGTGTTTTTCCTCACATAGAAGCTCTCCAAGGGCCTCTGGTTTGTTCTCCCTCCAAAAGTCCCTTCAACATGTTCAGTTTTCACTTTTTAATACACTTTCAAAAAGTAGACTTTCATTGTGCGAGCATGGCTTCTCACTAGATGAGAAGTAGTTTTTTAAACAGGGCAAACTTTTGAATCTCACTCAGTGAGTACTGCTGGCCCAACAAATTCAACATTCTTCTCGTTGGGCGAGGCTTCTGGTTGTTGGGTGAAAAGGTCTCAAATTGACTTCAAGCTTTCATATCCCTACAAAAATTGATGAGAAAAATAGTAATCACTTCTATACCCAAAAAAAAATTGTTTAAACCGTAAATTTCAGCATCAAATGAATAAAGTTCATAGCATAAAAAAAAATCACGAGATTCAATTCATATGATAAAACAAGTTATTGTCACACTTATAAATAATTAAATTAGTTTATGTTGAATTTATCTAACATAATGAACAATGTGTCAAACAGGTAGTATAGTACCATAATAAGATTTGCAAGCTACTTTTATGTCTTGCATACGAAGTCTCTTCCTGGGCTTTAGTGAATGCCAACGTTGTAAAAGAACTACTGTTAGGACATAGGGTATGTGGATATAATGGGAAAGGGGATTAGGATAGGAGGCAGAGGAGTTGTATAAATAGTTGTTTGTTTAGTGGAGGGGGACTTTTGGTAGTTAGATTGTTGACAGGCTTTGTCCTGTGGAGGGGGTTAAGCCCTTTGTATCTGTAGTTGCACAGACCATTCTTTTATGAATAATACTCAGTTTAATTCCTTTGTCTCTATTTGTCTCTATTGTGTGCCTGTTACGTGTGGTGTTGGCGGAGACCGCTGCGATACGACACAACATGCAACAATTGATGAGGCTAATGGGTGGAGGAACTAATAATCATGATGGGAACTCTGAAGGGGGTAATAGTTCGGTGAATGATAATCACGAGAGACGTGATAATGGGGGAATACAACAGAATTGAAGAAAAAGAGTAGACCTACCGGGGTTTGAAGGGCAAGAACCACACAACTGGATCAACAGAGCGGAACGCTTCTTTGATATACAGAAAGTGGCGGAGGAAGACAAGGTAGAGCTCGCCTACATCAGCATGGAAGGTAGTGCGAGTTATTGGTTTAAGATCTGGAAAGACAAAGCCAAGAACCGTTCTTGGTTTGGCTTAAAAGCGGCGTTTATAAATCGTTTCGGAGCGGGATTTCGAGGAACTGTGTACGAGCAGCTGGCGACGTGCGACAATAAGGGTCGGTGGAGGAATTCACCAGGAGCTTCGAGATATTATTGGGTTAGACCCAAGGCTTATCGGAGGAACTTGCGTTAGGGTTTTTCCTGGCTGGGCTACGGGAAGAAATTAAGGGGCAAGTCCGCATCCAAGATCCTCAAGAATTGGAGGTTGCAGTGAGGATCGCGTGGGACGTGGAAGACGCAATATCCAGAGTGCGGGGAGGAGGTTGGAACGGCTTAAAGGTGAACCCAGTGGGTACGCGAGGCTCGACAACCATCGTTCGAGGAGAGGTCGAGCAACAGCCAGCGAACCGTTCAGGAGGAATGGAGGCGAGTGGGTCGAACCGAAGAGAAGGTCCGATGACGGTGAATAGCGAGAGAGGTGGAACCGTCAGAGGAGGCGACAATCGGGGGAGAATGGTAAGAAATTTACCTTATCCAGAATTTATTAAAAGACGGGAAGAAGGTCGATGTTTTCGGTGCGGGGGTCCTTTTGCACCAGGTCATCGTTGTTTGGAGAAGAGCTTGCGGGTGCTACTCTTGGCGGAAGACGAGGAGGACGAAGGGACAGAAAACGTGAACCAGGATGCGAAGCCCATGGAACTATCTGCTTGCTCAGTAGAGGGGTTGACACCAACCAGAACCATGAAATTAACAAGGCGAATTGGAGAAAGAAGAGTGGTGGTCCTCATAGACAGTGGGGCCAGCCATAACTATATTAGTCGGAGGGTGGTGGAGGAATTGAAGTTAGCAGTAACTGATACAAACCCATACACGGTGAGCCTTGGGGATGGTCACAAGAGGATATCTCGTGGACGTTGCGAGAAAATTCGAATAAATTTGGGGGAAGCCACGGTGGAGGAGGAATTGTACGTGTTCGAATTGGGGGAGTAGATGTAATCTTGGGGTTGGCATGGCTAGCGAAGCTTGGAAAGGTTATGATCAATTGGGGGGAGATGTCCATGGAATATATGTTGAAGGGTAAGAAGGTGACAGTAAAGGGTGATCCAGCGCTTTCCAGACAGCGGGTGGAACCCAAGGCCTTGTTGAAATTAGTGGATGCTGAGTCATGGGTACTAGTGTGGGATCTGGGCCTAGTGGAGCAAGAGGGGTGCGGTGAGTGGACTGGGGATTTGACAGGGGAACAACAAGCTGAATTTGCAGGCGCACTATGGGGTTTTTCAGGAGAGAGAAAGCCTGCCACCACCTCGTGATACAAAGCATCCTTACAGAATAAAATTTGAGACTTGGAAATTGGGTTTGATTGAGAGAAAAAAAATTATGGTCAGAAGAGATCTTGAGACTAGCGGTGGGAGAACCAAGAACAACAGAACAGAGGAAAACTACATTGCGCATGAGTCTTCTAATCTTTACGAAGCTGATACCCATTGGACATCATGGCTGGTTCCTATGTTTGTGGTTGCTAATATTGTTGTTTTTGTTATTTTCATGTACATCAACAATTGTCCCAAGAATAACCTTGGTCCCCAAGGTGGCGGCGTGGCCAAGTTCCTTGGAAGGTTCTCCTTCGAACTTAGGCAGGAGAATCCATATCTTGGTCCTTCTTCTTCAACATTGACCAAGATGGGAGCCCTTCGGTGGGATAATGTTGAGAACGGGCATCAAGGATGGAGACTTGTCACTTGCATTTGGTTACATGCTGGGATTATTCATTTGCTTGCTAACATGTTGAGTCTGGTATTCATTGGGATTCGTCTGGAACAACAATTCAGGTTTGTGAGGATTGGAGTTATATACCTTGTGACTATCCAGGATCAATATCCTGAGTTCAACCTTGTGGACAAGGTTGTTGAAGGAGAGGAGGGTAATGTTAGGACATAGGGTATGTGGATATAATAGGAAAGGGGATTAGGATAGGAGGCAAAGGAGTTGTATAAATAGTTGTTTGTTTAGTGGAGGGGGGACTTTTGGCAGTTAGATTGTTGACAGGCTTTGTCCTGTGGAGAGAAAGGACCGGATTGAATATTTTTTAACGAAATATGGAGTTTTACTGAATTTTTTTAAAAGGTAGGATTACTTTGAACCAAACCCCTAAAAGTAGGGACCAAATGATGTATTAAACCATATAAATAACATTTAACTCTCCACCTTTTAAATCCCTTGATGAGGGATTTATTCTAGAGGGGCCTGTGCTCATGTCAGTATAACGGTGATGAACTTCACTATTTTGAGCATACTTTCTCTAGTTTTCAAATGTCAGTAATCATCTAGTTATTTATGGTTTGAATTGTTTACATAGCCAGTCTTACATAGTTGGCTATTTTTGTGGTGTATGTATAATAGGGTGGTGCCTCTTCAAACTCGAGTGGCTTTCATGTCAATGGGTTCAATCTTCTGGAATTTCTACTTGTCATCAACAATGACCAAGTAAAATGCATTGTTTACCAGCAAGTTGCTTTGTTTGCAATTTTTACATTGTGAGGTATGTTGTGAATACTTTATTTTTGTTCACCTTTTATAAGTTGGATGCTAACTTACATCAACCCTTGTCTTTTGTAGTTTAATCAGAATCTGATAGTGTTGGGTGAGGAAAATTGTGGAGGATGAGTTATGACTTGGAAGTTGGATGTTACCATTGCTCCCATATGCATGAAAAAAATAGTTACATTTTTTCTTTTTTGTTGACAATTGTAAACTTTAACTTTCACATGAAAAGTTATACGGTAGGGTGTTAGCTTTCAAGAAGGAATGCTACTAATTTTGGATAATTTGTGTTCGTTATTATGGATGACTGTTGAATCTGATTATCATAAAAGGTGAGAACAATTTTCGCTCACTATATGCAATTAATTAATTGTAACTAAATCTAATTAATTATTATTATTAAAGTTTATAATCCTTTGTAAAAATTACCAGTTTACTTTCTACTCTCTCAGATGATTTTCGGATTGCATTTCTGTAAATTTTCTCCACAGAAATTCACACAGATGTAGTAACATATCTTTAATTATTTCTCATGTGGAAATTAAATTATATTTTTTTAAATTATTGAAACACTCATTCACTAGTTAGCAAATAAAGAGAGTAGTTATATATTTTTAATTAGTTTTTCTAACCAGGAAACTTATACAATTTTAATTTTTGAAACAACCATTCACTTGTTAGCAAATAAAGAGATATTACACATATTTTTTATTCATCAAATGAGTTGAATCGGTATGAATATTTGTAGGATCAATTTGAATTCTGAAATCAATATATAATTGTTAGTCTCCTAAGCTAAGACAATATATTCGTTGACGAATTAAAAAAAACAAACAAAACATTTGAAATACATATAAACAAAAATAATCAATGAAAACAATTTGGCATTTTCTTATATAACATAATTGAGGTAATATAGTAATTTAATATCATTAAAATTTAAAATATATATTCATACAATTTGATAATAAATTTAAATAACATTAGCAAATATAATATATATAAAAATTATCACTAAAATAATGTAAAAATATACAATAGATACCAAAATTATCATTAAAATGGTGTTAATAAATGAAATTTGATACTAAAGTTTATAATTATTACTATTAGTTCAATTATTCATTACTTTAGCATTTGAAGTAATATAAAAAAATTATTATTATCATAAAGAATCCTGAAATTATAAAATATTCATAAAATTTAATTTGAGTACGTACCGTTAAAATCAGGAGTTGTTAAAATAAATTTAGTTATTATAATTAAATTTTAAAGTATGATGTTATGAATTAAAAAACAATAAATTTAGTAAGAAAAAGTTATCGTGTGGTAAGGTGTCTACGTCCTTAGCTAGTGAAGTGAAGTGAAGATCAATTTCCCAATTCAATCCATCGCTGCTCCCTTCCACTCACCGCTGCTGATCAACACCGTACTTCTCTACCCATTGCACTTTCTTCATTCTTAATCGATAATCATCTTCAAACTTTACCTATTTTTTTCTTCTTTAACCTCATTTTCTTGAATATATTAGGTAAAAAAAAATTGGCTTTTGAAGAAGTTGGGGCTATTTTTTATGTTAGACCCTGCACAAAATGAATCAACTTTTGGTTTCTTGGAAGAAAACATTAATAAATAAGTTTCTACCGTTTGATTTGGTTATACCACTCTCATGATTTTAAATTGCGGTTGTGGTCTTGCTGGATTCTTGATCTTGCGGGAAGATTGTGGATGATGGACCTGGGGTTGTGAACCACAGTTGAAAACCATGAATACCCATTAAAAAAAGTTGCTAATTTGTCGAATCTTTGGTCCTTTACGTGTTGTAACTCAATTGCTGTGTAAGACTAGAGGCAAAAAGACAGCAGCTTTCTAACTGTATTATAACTTAATTGTAATTAGAGGATGATTTATTATTAGACCACTGTTTTTCCAAAATATTGTAATTGGTTAGAAATTTAGAGGAATGGTGTAAGTTGAGTTGTTTTTTATCGACTTGGAGTAATTCATGATTTTAGGTAGTACGTTACCATGGAGCTCTTCATATGTAGTGTAGTTTTGCTTCCATGGGTGTAGTTCCGAAACACTAAACAGGCCACGTGTGTTTCAGTATTCTCTTTTTAGATTCTTTGATTTCTTAAAAGTACCGTGTACTCAGGTATTTTTGAATCTTATGTGTTTTGCCACTCTCATTCATGTTCAGACCTTGAATTTTGAATTTCTCTAAAACTTCAAATCTCCCTCACCCCTTTTTCTGGTTTAGATTTGGTTCTTTTCTAAATCATGGGATACTACAGAAGGGGAGCTCTTGATCACCTTCGCATCTTGGCTTCGAGATTTATGTGTCAAAATCCAACTTTTCGGCATAGTTTTACGAGTTGCAAATCTTGGTATTTAGATTCAGGTTCAAAAGGGGCTATCTTTAATGGGTTCTCTTCGTGGTGTTCGATTTCTCAGAGACTGGGGGCACAAGGTGTTGTTGGAGTTAATGGTAACTTTCACAATCTCTTTCCTTTGGGGGCTAAGAGATTTTACTGTATTGATCAATATAATGTGCAACATTTCAAGCCAAGGGGACTAAGGCATTGGTTTAAGAATGTTAGACATCTTTGTGTTGTGATGGTTGGTTCAGGGGTTTTAATCACTGTTTATTTTGGGAACTTGGAAACGGTTCCTTGTACCAACCGAACCCATTTGGTTCTGTTGTCCAAAGCATTTGAGAGGAGGCTTGGGGAAAACGAGTTTGAACAAATTAAAGTCACTTTTAAGGGGAAGATATTGCCTCCAATAAATCCTCAAAGTGTGAGAGTGACAATGATAGCTAGGGAAATAGTTGATGCATTACAGAGAGGGTTGAGGAAGGATAATGCATCAGAGCATACTATGCTGGTTGAAGGAGATGGAAGGGAGACATGGAGTGCATTGGTTGGGAGTGAAGAGAAGGTTGAAAGGAGTTGGCACCGGGGGGATAAGATTCTTGATGAGAAAAATTGCTGGAAATATGATCAGCAAAGACGGTCAAAAGCTACTACCTCACATTTGGATGGATTGAATTGGGAAATTTTGATCGTAAATGAGCCTGTTGTTAATGCCCTCTGCTTACCTGGTGGGAAGATAGTTTTGTTCTCTGGTTTGTTTGAGCATTTTCAAAGTGATGCAGAGATAGCAACTATTATTGGGCACGAGGTATTATACTTGTGCTTGGTTTAAGCTTACATAGTACAACTTACTAATTTGTTATTTGCACATATGATATGCAAACATTTTATACAGATTTTGGTTTTAATTAGGTTGGGCATGCTGTTGCAAGACACAGTGCAGAGGGGATTACAAAGAAGCTGTCGTTTGGTATTCTACAATTGATACTTTATCAGCTTGTCATACCTGATATTGTCAACATAGTGTCATCCGTTTTCTTCCACCTACCTTTCTCCAGGCGGTATGCTTTGTTCATTTTCCCTTTCTAACCAATTTATTTTCTGTGTGGTTTTTTGATTTATATTAAGTGCGGAGCAATGCTGTTGCTGCTTTATTTTCCTTCCAATAAATTGTTTTGCTGGACTAAACAGAACTAAGAGTTTATAACAATTTCACTGTTGAACTTTATACTTCATTTTTTTCTTACATGTTAAACATAGTTTGAGCTTCTGATAGCAATTAATTTTCTATAAATCGATTTAGATTCTATTACATTACAGGAGAATAGAGTAAAGAAAAACAGAACCAATTCAAGCTTACTATTACTTTTAGTGTAACTTAAATAAATATTGTATACTGATGTAATCTTTTGTACCATGGTGAGATGAATCAACTGATATAGATACAAGTTGAATGGCACTGTTGATGTTAGTTGCTGTTGCATAACTACAATCAATAATTTTCCTTTCCAATGAGACTCCTAATCACAAGAGTAAAAGAACATACGATTGATTTCTGGAACAACCTCATGGTATTGGTAAAAGTAACTCTAAATCTAGTTGATTGGTATGACTCCAACTAGTCCAGACATTTCTGAAAAAGAAAATACCATTCACCATTGATATAATCAATGCATAAGAATCATGTGAATGTAGGACTTTTTACACGATTCTTCAATGCATTAATTTCATGCTTATAGGATTCCCATCGTGGTAAAGCTTTTAAGATTATTGTCATTATAAGAACCATTTGTGGTGCAATGCTTGTTATCTAGGGATCAATAGAGCAAATATATCTCTAATGCTGGTGTTCTTGGACTACAAATTTTGTAATATACCTAATTTATTCACTTTTTTTTAGGATGGAAATAGAAGCTGATTACATTGGGTTGCTGCTAATTGCATCAGCAGGCTATGATCCCCGGGTGGCACCTGGAGTGTATGAAAAGTTGGGAAAAATTGCTGGTGATTCTACGCGTATGGATTATCTCTCTTCCCACCCTTCTGGTATACAAAGAGCAGAATTGCTGGCACAAGCTAAGATAATGGAAGAAGCATTTAGCATATATAGAGATGTAAGAGAAGGACGTAGGGTTGAAGCTTTTCTTTAGGATTGTGCCTGCATCTGTTTGTTAGAATACTGCTTTTTTTCTTGTGCCACTGTTGAAATATAACGTTTTGCTCCTATGTGTATCAAATTTCCTAAGATTTGTAAATAGTGTGTGGCTAAATATCTATTATTGTATTATAATTTAGAAAAAGATTCCCAATTGACACGACATAGTTTTATTTTTCCTCTTTTGAATACACTATTATTCTAACTATTGAAAAAAATCAACCCAACTATCTCTCAATCACTTATTTCTTTCAATCTATTTCTTTTATCCTTATTTCTAAATTAACTTTTATGATTTTTTTTTTTAAGTTTCAGAGTTAAAAATAAAGTTATAATACCATTTAAATTGTTCGTTGCAAATTTAATATATAGTTTATAAATTCAAAGCTATTTTATATAAATATTAATCGTAATAGGATTTAATATATTTTAAAATGAGTATCATTAACACTTTTAATTGTATCAAGAATATTTATATTGTTCAATATAGAAGTTGAAATACAATTTAATGTTAAGAAAAAGAAATACCTCGCTCATGTCATACCTATGACTTAGTATTAATGTTAAAATATTTTTGTTGAAAGAATAAATCTTAGAAGTTGTAATTAGAGGATAGGACTCGTTTGTAAAAGATTGCAATTTTTACTTACCCTTAGCTAAAACAAGCTCAAGTTCCGCCGTTTTTTTAGAAAATTGCCAAGCAATCGCGATATTTTATGCAATGAAATACAAAGGAATTTATGAGCAGTTTTTAAAGGATTAAAAATGAGTTTTATAGTACATGAACTAAATTTAAGGCTGCAAACATGCAAAGTAAACAACGGCATATATCATTTACTCTATTATCATTGCAAATATTTTTTGTGCACTGCCACGAATGCAGTTTGCAAAATAGAGTTGAACAATTTATTGACTATACCAATCAATTATGATTTCGACAACAGTTCAATTTTAAATACTCCAATTTTGTGAGAGGATACATATTAATCTGGTTTGTTGAAACATACTACCTGTAATTAAAATTTGTAGGCCACCACAACAGAAAAGCGAAAGATTAACAAACATGAAACATGTACCAATCAAATACGATGTAAATTATGCTAATCGGGTAACTTAGCAGACTTCAGAGTTTAAACTTCCGTAAGAAACATACTCTAATCTTGTGGAGATACTAAAACCTTTAGGAGATAAATGAACACTATTGAGGCAACTGGTGGCAAATCCCTTCAAATATGGAAGGCAATGAAAGTGACATGCATGATTCTGCATGGCAGGTTTGCTTTTAGGGGAATTCACAGACCTATACAAGCAAAACAATGAATCAGAATTTAATGAGGGGGAGCAGGGGGATTTGACAGAAACCTAGAATTTGAGAGTTCAGGTATTCAGAGCTCAAATTACATTAAATTTTGAAGCAAAAAAAAAAACAACTTTGGTAGCCACTACAACGTTTCGAATATCATAAACCCTTTTTATACAGAAAGATAACAGTCTAGAGATAAACAAGTTTCCACGTCAACGTGAACATTCTAATTAATATGGACAAACAAAAGGAAACTTCATTGGTACTAAGCAGTGCATTTCGATTATTTGCCTTTCGGTACTAGTGCTCATATGGATGAAAAATAGTAAGCCGAATGATTTTTATCATCTTAAATAGGAAGGAAATTAAATACATGTGGTCTAGGTTTTAAAGTTCCCTTTTGGGAATCAACTTGCTTCTACAATGGCCAAGTCAAATTTCCAAATGTTTTCGGCGACACGTTTCATGCATTGCAGATTTTTATGCAAAAAGCTTGCTTCAATCTTCTTAATCCGAATGATATCAAACATCATCATTGCAATCTGATTAAACAAGAAAGATCAGTATATTACACCTTAATTCCCGATGGTCCCTACAATGCATGACCACAACAGGCTAGAAAATTAGGGAGCAAAAATGAAATATTGTAATTATGGCTATTTATTATACAAAATTCAGCAGAACTATCACGTAAGACAGATATACAGAATTCTCCCAAGTGTGCAGTTAATTAGTAATTGTAGAAGGCATATAATAAAATCATTTCTAAAATAGTCTTTATCTCTATCTTTTCATCAACAATTTATCGCACATTGATTATTTTCATAAGAACAAAGACGCACAAGATGCTCGAAATGGTTCATCTATATAAAGAGAACAAAAACCTCCAGTGTAAACAAAAAAATGTTCCGCAACATGACACACAGACGCACAAAAATGTGCTCAAAATAATGTTTAATAGTTAGTTATAGATGCCTAGAATTTATTACTGGTAAAAACAAAATCTTGTTTCAAGCTGAACATCAAATCATAGAAAGTCCCGGCAATCCCATCTACGCCTCTTGATCTTCAAGTAGTCTGCTTTTGGCCTACAACCAAAAGGAGTAGGTATGGCTTCACTAAATGGTTTAGTTAAATGGGTGCGGGCAAACAAATGATGCAGGGAAGAAACCAATCCACTAATCTTACATACAAGATTAGTAGTTATAGAAACACATGGTCAAGCATCAGACAGACAAAATGCCCGGTGTCAATGAATATGGTGATATTAGATTACGCATGTATCTTGCACGCTTTGTCAAATATTAAATCTCGTACAAGAATTGATAGAAAACATACCCGAAAATTAATTGTAGAAAGAACATCATGGAATCCTAGAGATGCTAGCTACCTAATTCAGAAGAAAAATCCAATTGTCAGGAAATCACAATGAATGCAAACTAGTTAACCTAAACAGACGGAGTACTTAGCCCAAATTTTCCCTAGCTCCCTCTAATATTTTTTACCAAAGAAAAAATGTACACATCTTCTGAATTCCTTTAAAATTAATTATCTGATCCACATTGAATATACCAACCAGTTTGAAAAGTAGTAAGATTATTTGGGATTTGGCTCTTATAGGATATAAAAAGAAAAGGTTCATAATTCAAAACGTTTAGTGCATTACTGACTTATATTCAGTTCTTCCATAACTAATTCCAATTCCACGTTTCAAGCTAAAGCATGTAAACACGAAGTGATGGAATCAGAATCAATTCGGGTAGTTATGGAAACACAAACTTGAATCTGTTAAGCATGTAAACATAATATTAACAGATGATTTTTTCATTAATGACCTAAGATCTGATGCTCTTTAAAGTGAACTTAGACGAAATAGTTCGGAGTTATGTCCGTTGACTATACAGAGACACCAACCACCAGGATTATCCATTCAAACTGTCTTTTCAGGATAATAAAATGCACATACGCATGTACAGCAACAAAATTCAAGTACCAACCGCTACATCCCGGAAGTAATCCATAATTCTTATAACCCACAACTACCAAATTTTCCAGTTTCTTTTAAAGTGCACCTCCCACGGAAAGGACTCCAATTCAAAAAGATAACCCGTTGTGAATCTTTTATACTATGTATGGAGTCAACAATGTTACTAAGTCAAAGGCGTTCGAAATTTCATTCGAATACATTGAACATTTTAAAAGTGTTAGTGCAACTGACGATACCTTCGGGAATCCAAGCGGACGTGCGGCTTGAAATTGAAAGCATGGAATTCATGAGCGCAGAAGCAGTGGCCGTGTGGTACGGCATCATCGATACCACACATGAACTCAACTCCACAGGCAACCTTATACGCAACACAGTGGTATTAGCTACTAACACAGTAACAACACAAAGAAGCTTCCATGAAATGCATTGAAGGTGTTCGTTATTACCTGAGAGTGGATTGCGAGAGAGGTCTATTGGACGCGATGCGAAACGGAGAACGAGCCGTTTTGGCTTCCGAGGCGACGCGAAACGCCGAACGACCGGCGGAGCATGATCGAAATATTGATCTGGCGGCGGCGGATGACATTTTCGTGATCGGAATCATTTGATATCGGCGAAGGGTTTGGAAGTCTAAAACCCTATCTCTTGAATGACTGACACTGTACCTGTCAGACCGTCATTAGCCTCGACCCAAAACATGCACGGCCCGACAAAATAAAATATTTTCCTCTTGCACCCTCATAATTTTTATATGCAATATCGTAATTTTTAGAATAACTATTTTATCTAATAAATTTTACTTTTAGTTGATTTGAGATTTTTAACCGCATTAATTTAAAAAACAATTATGTACAAATAAAAAACAAAATGAAAATAAAATAAAAATCAGTATTTTGCATAAATTAATTTTTTTATAAACACAAGTAAACAAAATTAAATAAGACAATAAGAGCAAACTTGTAAAAATTAATTTAAGACAAAATAATTTTAGTTTAAAATACTTTTATTTCCTTAATTATTTATGCTTTATTTATTTGCAGAGAGAATATGATATGTTTAGTGTGTAAAGACTGAGAAGAGTTAGTCTTAAGAGTAAACAAGCGGCAACAGATAATGGGACTGAAAGTATAATAATAAAATAAGCTAATATATATATATATATATATATATATATACTGGATTTAAAGTTCTTTCATTATCTCAGAAACTTGTATCGCTCTTCAAAGCCACTCTCTTCCTTGTCCTCTCTTCTCTGTCTTCTCTCTTCCATTTCTCCTCATTGAGTTGTTGGATTTCCGATCAGGAGGTGCCCAGACCTCCACGGCGTAGAGAGCTCCATAACTGACCGATCAGTTTCTTCGTTATAGCTGGGTAAGTTGTTTTCCCTTTTCTCCGCATGTTCTTGAGCTGGATCATGTGATTTCTACTGGTTGCATGTAACTAGTAGCGTTATTCCTATACTTTCTGTCAAACTCTAGCTCTAAGAGCTGTTTCTATCATCAATATTTGGTGGTTTGTAGATTTTGGTTGAGTTCATTGTTGTGTGAGGTATTGTTGGGGCTTTCCGGTGAGCTGTGTTGTGTGACCTTTGAGGTAAGGGGAGCTAGAATATTTCTTTAAATTGGTTGCATGAGGTGTATGTATACTAAATTCTGGATTGGTGTACTGTTTGGAGTTGTATTTTACGTTTTTTAGTATATTGTGTGGTATGTGTTGAAATGTGAAATCTGTGAATTGTGTTGTGATGTTATGAACTGAGTGGATGAGTTTAATTTACTATAATTGATTAGGTTGGGAGTGATTTGGGGTGTGAAATCTGTTACAGTATTGTTTAGATAGAAAGCATGGTAAATTGGTAGTGTTTTAAGTTATTTTGGAGGAAGTGAGATAGTGAATTTGAGAGTTAGGAGTCTAGGGCTCTTGTAGTCTGTTGAGACAGTATAAGGAGGTTAGTTGTGACTATTTAGAGTCATCAAACTGGTCAAAAATAGGTGCAAAGTAGTAGAATTGGATGTGGGTCCCTAAGTTGTGGAAATCGGTGTTTTAAAGTTGAATTTGAGTCTTAATCACTCTAGATTTGTAGTAAGGAGGGTTAGATCATCTAGATAAGTTTAATTAAGTATAAAACACGAATTAGGAGTGTTAGAAGTTGGGAAAAATGACTAGAAATGGTAAAGGGTGTGTGAGTTGCATAATTCTACAAAATTTGCGTTCTGCAGATTATGCAGACTCGCTAAGCGAATTGTTTCGCACAACGAGTCACCCTGGCGAGATGCTCTCTGTCAGGGCATTCGCACAACGAATTGGTGCGTTGTGCGAATGGCTAGATATGGTTGCTCTCTGTTTGGTGATTCGCATAGCAAATATGGGCGTTGTGCGATTGGTGGTTGCCTGGGAAAATGCTAGTTTAATTCGAATAGCGAATTTGGGGCTCTATGTGAGGGTTTAGGGTCTCATAATGTATAGCAGAATTTTCAGTTTAACTGAGCGCACAAACTTGGTGCGCTGAGCGAATGGACTTTAGCTGAGCGCACAGGCTTGGTGCGCTGAGCGAATGTGAGTGAGTAAAACCCATTGTTTCTGTTATTCGAACAACGAGTTTGGTGCGCTGAGCGACTTGCCCAGAACATGTTTTTATTCTTTTTATTCCTGTTTTCTGATAACCTTGAGCTATGTTTTGATTAATAGAATGGTGTAAAAGTATCTATGATATTGTATGATCAGTGAGGTTATATGTTTGGATTCAATGTGATAATGTTATGGTATTTGGTTGTTTATGTCTTGAGTTAAGTTTTAAAGTGACAGTATGGTTGATGTTGAAAGGGGAAAGTATGGTTATTGGACGTAATTCCATGATCCTCAAGGAGAGAATTTATGGTGGTGCCCTCAGTATGTTTAGAATTATTTACATGACCCGTCATAGCTCGGCAATCATTCTAAGTCCGGACGAGTCAAGTTTAAAGTGTAACAAGTTATGATGTGTGATCCAGTTTACTTGATATAAGCATGTATGTTGTGTGTTATTGTAATAGTATGATTTCTTGTATATCTAGCCCACCCTTGCTTCTGTGTTTGTCTGCCTGTGTATTGTTTTTTCTTTTGCGATGATCACCTTAATGGTGGGAGTTTAGGGATGCAATCTTTTCAGTTGGCTAAACGAGAAGTTAGATGAGAAGTTTGAAGTGTAGGTTGTGCTTTTGGTCCTTCATTTGAAAAATTTTATTCTTCGCAAATCTATAGTTTGTTGTATCATTATCTATGTAATGTTCATTTTAGTAGTTTCATATTACTAAATTGGGATGTTACATAATAAAGAGAAAATGGTAGTGAAAAAAAAAGAAAAAGATGTCGACCACACGATTCCTATAAAACATTGAATTAAATAAAATTTTAAAATATTAAACGTTAGATTTCATCACTTATCTAGTCATGTTGTCTTTTTTTATTTAACTTATTTAAAGAAAATAAATCTAGCACCATTCACATCAATAAGTTTAGTATAAACAACAGTGATCAAATGTTTATTACATTTTTTTAGTTTATTACAGTTAAAGTTGTATTCATATTTTATATTTTATGAGATAAGACTTCTTTTGTATGCAAAACTACAAATGATGCATTTAATTTTTATCCTTTTTTATCTTTTTTAGTTTTACACTCTTAATTATTACATTTTAAATTTAAATAATTATTCATAATAAAAAATTATTTTTTCAATTTTAACTTTTAGTAACTATATTTTTTAATTAAAATAATTACTAATTATTAAAAAATTATTTACTCTGTTATTATTTTAGTAATTGCTTTTTCAAATTTAAATAATTACTCTATTACTTATAATATTTTTTATTTCAAAAACTAAAATTTATTTTATGTATAATTATATATTTATAATTATATACATCTTTTATTTTTCTAATTTCATTCTTTTAATTATTATTTTTAAAATTTAAATAATTTATACATTCTTAAATAAATCTCAATGAAATTATTTAAATTTTAATTACAAAAAATTATATTTTTTTTATTTAAAAAAAACTTGTAACTAAGTGAGTCAGAGTGGATTAATCTGTTTAACTCACCAATCCATGGTGGGTCAGACTGAGTTTGAATTTTTTTGGCTTGCTAATAAATGAGTTGAGTTGAGTTGAGTTGGCTCACTAAATGGCCAACCTGTAGTGGATCAGGCTGGGTTAGGCAGGAGGCTGGGTTTAATGATTTTATTATTATTTTAAAAAAAAACATTAATAGATTAAGAGAGAGAAAATATGTGTATAATTAATATTAATTTGGATTTCTAAAAGAAGTAAAAATTTTAAACACATGTAATAAATAAATCATTCAATTAAAGGTTAAAAAGTAAAAATAAGGTAAGTATTTATGTAAAACCCCAGAAAATGATATTTAGAAGTGATGATAGTTTAAAAATAGTGAGACTCGGTTATTTTAATATTAAATAGTTTTGTTATAAACGAATTTCATTATTTTAAAACACATCATCTCTCTAGAAACCACTTTTTTTAGAGTTCTCTACCTTCTCTCTAAATGTTCTTGCTCCTAAGTCATCTATTTGATGATCAGGAGACGCCTAGACTATCACCACGCAAGACCTACAAATCTAACCGATCAATTTCTCTTTTAGAGCAAGTAAGTTTCTACTTATTTCTTACATCTTTGCTTCGGTCGATGATTATGCATAAAAACTATTATATGTGTATCGTTTAGCTCTCTTTTCTTGTTCATGGTGAATTTAGAGTTCTAAGAACTCTGTCTGTTTCCAATTTGGTACCTCGTAGGTTTGTTTAGAAATTTCTTGCTTTTGTGGTTTAAGCTGTTATTTTGAGGTAAGAGAAGCTAGACCTTGTCTTAGTTATGTTTGTAGTGTAAATTTATAAATTTTATAAATTTTAGACGTTTTAGTAAAAATTGGTGTGTTTGGGTAAATTTGACGTATGTTAAATTGGTGTTTTGATGATATGGTGTTATTGTAATTGGTATGAGGTTGTGTTTGTTGTTGTATACTATTTTAATTATGTGTGATGAGGATATTTTATGGTTTGAAACATAATTCAAGTGGTTGTGAGAGTATTGGTCAAGTTACTTAGACTTTAAGCTTAAAAGAAGGGGTTTTGGGTAGTGAAATGTAGAAATAGGTATGGGGATGCTATGGGATCTGTTTTGGTACTATCATGAGGTAATTTAGAACTTATTAGAAGGGATTATATGGTTAAAAACTGTGTGAAATAAAAGGGTAGTTTATAGGGGTTGTTTTCAAGTGTTTTTGGTGTAAAAAAAAGGGGGTTGAGTAGTGAAATGTTGAAGTAAGTGGTCTACACTGTTTTGGAAGGTTAGAGGTATGTTATCACACTTATTAGGACTTCTTTAGGTGCTTAAACCAGTAAAATCTATTATGAAATGGAAAATGGCTTCATAGGTTGAGATTTTCGCTCAATTTAGAGGTTCTAAGGGGTGAAAATGAGAAGTAAGATAGTTCGGAGTATTCCGTGGTTTTGGAGTGCACTATAAAGTGCAATTGGACTTGTTTATGTAGGTTGCAAACTGGTTTGATGGTTTAAAAGAGTAGAAATGAAATTAGGTATCTTGTAGAAGTGAAAAATGGGTTTTAAGTGTCAATTTGAGTTACAACAGGATTCTCTAAGTTTTCTAAAGTTTTGGAGGGTCCTGGGGGTCTTTAGAAGTTGAGGGTAGGGTCTCCAAAGTTCAATTCGAAGTGGTTTAGTTGTTGTCATACCGCTAGGCGACACTAGACTGCACTGTAACATTTTTGGGGAGTTTTCAAGGTTTTGGATGTCTGTTTTGGACGTTCTTTAGGTCGTTTTGGGGGTTTTAGACCCTTCTAGAGCTATTGGTGAGGGTTTTAGAGCTGTTTTCCTTACCTAAATATGAGTATCAAGATGCCATGAATAAATTGTGTTATTGGGTGATTTCTGATGACTTGTATGGTTGTTTCTATTTCTTTAATGTATGATCAGTAGTCTCATGTATTGGTGTACTATGTGAATGTGATGTGATATCAATAGTTTCAAAGTTATGAAGGTTAGTTCCAAGGTGGAACTTCTTGTTGGGAATCCAAGTGTGAGTACAAGTCCCACATTGGATAGAAATGAGAAAGTAGAACAGTATATAAAGGTGAAAGACCCATTAACCCATTGCCTTAAGGTTTTGGGTAAAGAGTGGTGTTGATCCCTTATATACTTGGCTCAGATGTGATTGGTGTTTGTGTCACCCACATGGAACCTCCTCCTTGATAGACCCAACACTTCTTAGTGTGGTTTCAAGTGTGTTAGAAGGAATGCAAGTAGCTCAGTCTTGGAGGTTATCCTGAAACTCTAATGGTCTTTCATTCTCAAGTATAGAAGATTGACACATGTGCTGAGAGTAGCAGGAGTTCTTAGTCTTGGGTGCTTCTAGTATGATCGAAGGCGTGGAATAGACTAACCTTGTGAGTATGGTAGGGTGAAACCCATTGACAATGGCTTTGCAAAGCAGTAGACACTAGTGCAAAAACAACATATAATGTCACGCGTTCAACGTCCAACCATTGAATAGCCAACGTTAAAAATGATCGGTGGCATTTTTGTAAATAAATGTAATTATTAGATGTCGTTTAAAATTGTAATTCGACGTCAATTTCTTATATTGGGTAAATTTTGCAAAAATGTTTGGCGCGAAGGTGAAAATGTATTTACGTATGACGTCGAATTTCCTAAAAGTAGACGTCAAAAGGATATAAAACGTCGAATTCCCTAGCGTTAGACGTTAAAAGGTTAGTGAATTCAATAAAAATTTGAGCGGGAGATTGAAAATTCATTCACTTTATATTAACGCGCGATACCCTCTTCTCTGCTCAAACTTTTTTGGAACGAAGTTTGACGACCATCACATGTAATCTTTCTTTCATTTGTTACAAATGCATTTTAATTAACTACTTTATGTATGATTTTCGTTTGTGTTGATCGATTATTTTCGTGTTCTTGTCCTTCATAGGTGCATTTTGCTTTCTCTCTCACTGATGGCAACACTTTATTTCGACGAACCCACCTTTTGAAGGTTAGTTTTCGTTTTCATTTTGAAGAACTTATTTGTTGAAATTATTTGTTGTTTTTTTTATTGAACTTGTTTGTTGTTGTTTGGTTGAACCTATTTGTTGTTGTTATTTGATTGAACTTGTTTGTTGTTTGTTATTGTTATTTGTTATTGTTGTTTGTTGTCGATACTACACTACACGTACATAGTTCACGCTTTATAAAATAACAAAAATTGAAATTTGTTGTTTTTCTACTTTTCAGGTCTCGTAGAGTTGTAAAAAATGATCGCAATTAATTTAAAAAACAAAAAAAAATGATTAGCGTCGAATATTGACAAAATTCGACGTTAATTTGCTTTACTGTGAACGTCGAATTGTTCTATGTTCGACGTCAATTTAACGTCTTCCGATATGACGTCGACCTCGAATTCGAATTGTTCTATTTATGATGTTTTTGTACTAGTGAGAGGCTACCACAAGTGCACAACCCGTCATAACTCGACAATCATTCTAAGTCTGGACAATCCATTCATAATAGTGTATTGCATAAAGTGTTTGGGTATTGTGTTGTAATATGTTTGCTTTATGTATAATATTTAAATAGGTATATATATATATATATATATATATATATATATATATATATATATATATATATATATATATATCATTAATTGTTTTGAATCTAGCTTACCCTTGCTTGTGTGTTGTCTGTCTTTGTGTATGTTTTTTTTTTTTGCGATGATCACCTTAATGGTGTGAGTTTAGGAAGACATTCTTTACCGTTGCTCCAATGAGATGTGAGAATGAAACAGTTGGGACGTCAGATAATTCTACAAGTGTAGACTTTTTCTTTCATAAATTTGTTTTCTTATAATAGTCCAATATCATATATGTAATATTCATTTTAGTAGTATTTTGCTATAAAAAATTAGATGTTACAATTTCAACCATAATTACATTAAAACAACATATTAGAAACAATTTATTGTTTTATTGTTTACATACATATTTTAATACATTAAATAAATAAAATGATTTTAAAAATATCGAAAAAAATATTATATTTTTCATTCAATTTACCCAGATAATTATCAATGACAAAAACAATTATTTGCCAAAATGTCACCCATCACCTATCAAACAACTTACATAAATTATTATAAAAAAAAAGGTGCAAAATTATCAATGATAATAGAAATTAAAAGGTACATTTTTTAACAGAAAGAGATTAAGAAAGAAAGTGATAAATGATGTAATGGAAAAAGGAAATGAAAAATAGAACGAGATTAGGAAAATAAAAATGATTAAGAAAAGTGAAAATAAAAATGAAATAGAAGAAAAAGAATATGTTTGGAAACATTATCAAATGTGCGTTTAGACAATAAAACCCCGTACAGAAATAGAATAATGAAACAGAAGTTAAACTCATTGAAAAAGCATTCGGGAACAAAATATCAGTTAGTGTCATTTTAGAAAATATTTATTTTAAATGCAACATCAATAAATAGTCAATATATTTCTTTTCATCTCAAGTTTTTTATTTCACAAAATATTTATTTTGAATACAACTTCAATAAATAGTCAATATATTTGTTTTCATCTCAAGTTTTGTTATTCACAGCTGGTACCATAAATGTAAGGAAACACACTAATTTATCTCAAACTTAATAGTTAAACTCTACTGTAATCCATACTCTAAAGGAGGTTATGCAAAAAATGATAAAAAGCTTAATACCTCTCATTTTATTACTTTTTCAATTTGAAAAAATAATAACAATGAAAAAGAGTTTTGTTGTAAATATAAATATTTTTAATTTGTTAAATTATTATGTACAAACATTTTAATAAGATTAATATAGATTTTATAAGAGTCTTAATAAACTTTGTTAATTGCTTACATAAAAAAATTACTATGTAAAACGTTGAAATTTTTACTGATTAAACATATTTAATTTTCTTTAATTGGTTAAATACATTTTTAAAGTATATAAAATTGTTATTTAATTTTGTTATGAAAAAAAATTATATAGACTTAAATCAAAACTAAACAAAACATGAGAATTTAAAATAATGAATGATTTATGAATTTTTTTTATTACATGTAGTTTTTTTTTTTGTTTTTTTTATATTTTATCAATTATTTATTCTTCTTGAATTATCAATATATATAGTTATTGTAAAAAAAAATTTAGTGAATTTTATTAAAATTAATTCAATATTATCACATATGCTTCTTCTTATGTGTTTGAGAATTTATTACAAATATATTACGTATTACTTTAATAAATATAAAAGAATTTTTTAAAAAATTAATAAAATTAATAAATATATTATAATTAATAACGATTTTATTTAATAACATAGTAATAAATATGATATAAAAATATTTATTTAAATATAATAAACTTACATTATGTTATTTTATATAATAAAATATATAATTTTAAATGTGTAAATGATAAATTAATAATGTTGAATATTTCATTAATATTTATATTCAAGTTATGATTTATATATAGTAATAACAAAAAAAGAGTTTTTAAATATGAAATGAATTTTTAAAATATTATAATAATATATTTAAAATATAATAACTAAAAATATAAGTTAAAATAACTATATTAGGAAAAAAATAATATATGTATATATATACATATATTACATAATGGAAAAATCATTAATTTTATATTAATTATACTAAAATTTTGTAATTTTTTAATAGATTATTAATTTCAAATATCACTATTAAACTTTTCGTATTATACTAATATATATTAGTTACGTAAGTTAAGCTTTTACTTACAAAATTTATGAAAGAAAGTAAAAAAATCCAACTAAGTTAGTATTTGGAGACTAACTCCACGAAAATCTTGTCCCAATTTCTTTTAGATAGGATTTTTGGATCAAGGACTTTAAAATATTCCTGAATTGAATGAGAGAAAAATATAACCTATTTTTAAATTTGTTCAGAAACACTTGTATTTGTATTGAGTGCATGTTTTTATAATTTCTATGTAGTGAAAATCTCTCTCCAACCACCTAACCTGTTTTCACCAAATTCGAGCAATGAGGAAACTCTTCCAACATTGAATTATATTTATTGCAAATGCAAATTAGCGACGCTGTCATGCAGAGACAATAGCATTACCATTGCATTATACCTAAATAGATAGATATCTAAAACAGAAAATTAATGATTGAACCTTTCATATACAATGAGCCTACACTTAGTTATGAGTTTCACTGTTTAAAGTACAAACAATATCATTAAGTCAAGTAGCAAAGCAGAGACAATAGCATTACCATTGCATTATACCTGTCCAAAAACATTCATCGGCATAAGACGTTATGAATTTTTTTCAGGCGTCAATTACACAAGGATGACCAACAATATTAAGTTTACAAATAAAAATATCTCAGCACCACTAGACTTCGGCTTTCAAATCAGTCGACACAACCAGATTGCTCGTATAAGAATATGCTCAATAATAAATGGAAAATAAAGTGTCGTGTGCTAAGATTCTCTGAATCATTTTTTATCCAAACGAAGGAATGATTTTAAGCAATTTCTTCTACATTTAGACAGTGTCATACATTGCAACTAACTACTTGGACACTTAAAAAGAAAAAAAGAAGAAAAAAACATCACCGCTGTGGATCTGCACCCATCATTCTTCCCTATAATCTGGATTCTCCTTCAAAATTACAAAACCTTCAAGAATTGGCGATAGGGGAAGGTATCTGAAGAAAAAATAAATGTTAGTATAAGAGAGAACATAAGCGTAGCGTGTTTAAAAATTTGAAGGCATAAGGTGCATTACTTTTCTGTTGCCAGCTCTGCCCTGTCCCCAGCAGCCAGGAGAACAGGGGTGGAGTGGGTCTGAAAGCCAGTAATTGTTTTAGGACGACCGGCTTGTCCAACAACATCTACTGCTTGGCCAACACGAACTGGCACTGATAAAGGCTTCAAGTTCTCATCCACAGTCAGCAACATCCTTGGCTGTTGCAACAAATTACAGAACGTGACTGAGAATAGCTTAAAATGGCAAAAGGAAGAGTCTGACTGGAAAGAGAAAACGACACTAAAACAAACCTGCATTGCCAAAACGAGGAAGTACAGAACATAGTGATATTTCCCCAACACAATAGCTTTCATATCTAGGCATGCATGTAACATGGTAATTAGTCCGGCAAGTGCTGTCCTGTAAAAATGATACAGAATGTTGATTAGAAAATGTTATAATAAAGTTGTATAAGTCATTCTGAAGAAACCAACAGTCAGAAAGAATATGTTTACTTACGGTGATAGTAGGAAACGATCAGAATGATATGGATTAAGTGTTAATAAACCCTTTCCCAAATGCACAAGACCTTGGGCAATCCGCACCTGTAGATAAAGTAAAAGAAAAAGGGTGACCATATATAAACACTGGAAATAGAAAATGAGGGAAACTTAGAGAAAGCTTACACAAAATAGAAGGCTGGTATCCTTGTAGTAATAACTTGAAAGATTTCGAAGCATGCCAGCAATTCGGGCATTGTTCGTTCCAGCACCTATTAGACCCAAGGAAATTACTGCCGCCTAAAGCATATAAATTGTTTTAGTAACAAATAAGCAATGGTATTTATAGACTCAAATGTTCAAAGAGACTTGACATCTCACCATAGCTACTTCTGAATCCGTATCATGGCTCAGTCTACTTAAGGTATCCATAACATTGACCTGTAATGTTTCAGTAAAAATTTAGCAAAAGTTATCGAAAGTGACGTTTCGCACCCATACAATTATATAATAGTTTGAACTACAAGTCATGTTTTTCAGAGCACGGCTAATTTGTTTCACTTTCAACTTTCACACTGTTAAAAGTTAACGTTGCAAAGTTCACTTTTTACCTTTGGATTTGATATGCAAAGTAGACCAAGTGCCAGAGGAACTGCTCTACGAATATTCTGCTCTCCATACTGTAGAAGATGTTCTAATGATCGAATTGCCATCTCAAGTCCCAGTTCTTCAGCCATGGCTACCATAGCAATTCCAAGCACAGCAGGACCTTGGTGAGTTTCACCTTTATCAAGATGTTGTGAACAATGACCTAAGAGATTCTGGACCTACAAGAGCCAGAAAATACAAACATAAAAACATGCATACACAATTATGAACATATAAAGGTACCGCAGAAGTTGTTTTTAAAAACTTCATAACATTTTACCTTGAGGACATTTCCAGTTCCAGCATAGGCACATGACAGAAGCGTCATATCACAATACTTTCTAATTTTCTCATTAAAAGTCTTTGAAACTTCGGCAGTTGCCTCAACACTGTCCTGCAGTAACAAAAAAGCACAAATGAAGAGTGAGTATTATACCTTAACAACTTTGACCTCACCCAATAGCAGAACCCGCTTAATATCAATTGTTATTCAGAAACTAAGAAATAAGATTATTCAGGTTATAAGAAAATAAACTCCAATTCAAGAAATAAAGACAAGAGACTGCCGACCAACTGATTACCTGCTTCCCAAGATATAGAAGACCAAGGCCAAGAGGTAAGAGTCGGGTAAGGGGCTCTCCTAACTCTGACTCACTCCTGTCCATTAGTGTGTATATAATTGCTTGGGCAATTTCCTCATTGCAAGAACCCACAAAGATCAAGCCCAGAGAAATAGCAGTGAAAGCAAGCACATCAAGTGATGCTTTAGAATCATTCAGTACACCTGTCAATTTCTCACGTAACTGAAATAAGCAAAAACAAATTAAAAACTTTACACATTTGCATATAGAGTGTATCTCAAAAAATATTATTACAAGATTCTCCAAAATATAGAGAAAAACATATCACCTGCTCATTCTGGGAACCAGCATATGCAATACCCAAACCCATTATAGCACCAATCCTGATTGATGTGTCTTCTTTATCTGTATAATCACCAAGAAGTGCCATTGCCTGAAAAGGAATCAAATTAGATCTAAAATATAAATTAAGTTAAGTGGAATACTGTCATATGCAGAAATCATAAGGATAAAAGAAACTCACAGGATCACAGTCGTTCTTGATACTACAATTGACAATTCCGACTCCCAATAATGCACCAGCAATGACATGATTATCATTACTATGGAAGTACTTGTCAAGTTGAGCAAGTCCAGAGTCAACGTCCCACAGCAAAATCATACCCTGAAACAATACACTAGTGTTGTAAACGAAATTTACATGATCCAAACCCATAAAAGTGACTCCATAAGAAAACGCATACCAGACTAGCTGCAGCACTAGTTTTCCCATGCTCCTTATTTTTGAAAAGCCAATTTCCAGAAGAAGCACTACTTGAAGAATCTGAAGGAACAGTCATTAATTTATCCTGCACAATGAGAATGGGAAGTGAGGGAAATAGAATATTGAAGAATAGAAGACATCATTAACCCAAATCACAAATAGAACATATAGAATATTAAAATATAAAAAATAGTATACCTGACCAAAGCCAGCATTTACAAATGCATTAACAAAAGTTGCAGCAAGGTTCTGTCTAGCTGAATCAACACTTGCACCAGCACTAGCCCGGCCATCAAGTAAGTGTGCCTAGGAGAAATCAATCAGAGTGAATCATAAGTTGACAGCTAACCAACACAATGGCACACTTGAGATAGAAACTAGCATATCTAGAACCTTTTGTTTCTGGTACATCGACTAGAAAACTATCAGAGATGTCTCTGTTAGTACAAAAACGATTTCAACAAAAAGAAGTCCAGTATAAGAATAATATTTTTTTTTCTGAATGAAATACAATTAAGTATCAGAAGAGGGAGATGCTACTTTAGCCAGAAAGCAACCACACAAAAAAATAACCCAAATCATTTTTGACACATCATTGATGATCAACATATAAATTATTTCAGTTAATAGTCTAAACTCTTTTAAAGTACATTTCCAAATTTGACTGGCAAAAACCAGCACATCAAAAACAATTGTTCCATTAATAAATTAGTAAGAAAATCTCATGTGTTATATATTAGTGGACAATGATTAAATAAACTATGTACAAAAGCACTACATATAAATCTGAAAGGGCAATTCAGTAGCAAGGAAACATTTCAATTACTCAATATATATGAAACCAGAATTCACTGATACAAAATACACATAACTATCGACAAAATTTCTTCGATATGACAAGCAACCGTAACAAAAGCTTCAAAAACTAATGTATATTAAAAAGGACCATGCCTTACTATTTTATGAATTTGAACCAAAATTTAGCAGGTAAAAATAAGATATCATAGCATTAGATGTAAATTTATACATGCACAGGATGTTATATCTGGTACAGAATTCCTTATAGCAGAATATCACCAAAATTACACCTTGTATATATCCTCAGGGGACTTGGGCTCTGTAACTTCGATATCACGAGCAAGGGTGAGATATCCTTCACTTAACTTAGAATTGTTGATGATATCCTGAAACATTTCTCTGTCATCATCTGCAGCCATCTCCTCATCAAGCTCAAAAGTAATTCCCTGCAGATAAATAATAATCAACAATAAATATTTCACATGACGATCAAAAAGGAGCCCCCAAAAGAATTTGATAGCGGAATATATATGACCTTTTAGAGTTGACAAACAAGTTAGGCCAAATAACATCACTGTTATAAAACTTACGGGTCACAGCTGCCTCACAAAGAAAAATGAACCAAGATAATTTCACAAAGTAATAAACAGAATGCAGGACTTACATGACGTGCAAGCATGTAACAGAATTGCTTCTTTCGCAGCACATCATTACAAGAGTTGAAAACGTCCCTCACATGCTGTCACAGCACTGCAACTAATTAGTTTCAAACCACAGTAATAGATACAAAAGATAAATATTTCCTGACTCACACACACACACACTATGAGAATTGAATGCAAACTCCAGTGTTAAACGAGACACTGTTAAGAATTTCATATCTACACCTGCATGTTATCCATGAACAATGCAATTTGGAGTGCATTTGGATATTCTTCAAATTGTTTATAAATTGAATAAGCAATGTCCAAAACTAGCATATCGTCTGGCCCTGGGAGGTATCTGCAAAATTACATACAAATAAAAAAATATCAATCTACAGGATAACATGTTTGTCAGAAAAAGAGGGTTAATTTACCCCAGACAACATATAAAAGGAAAAGGCAAAACAACATCACATTTATATGCACAATGCTAAGTCAAAATAGAGTCCTCCTCCAAAAATC